>NW_010535388.1:0-37829 GCF_000687285.1 Phaethon lepturus
TTCTCCAGCCTGTCAAGGTCCCTCTGAATGGGAACACCCATCTGGTGTATCCAACACTCTTCACAGTTTTGTAACATCTGCAAACTTGCTGAGAATATACTCTTCCCCGTCATCCAGATCGTAAATGAAGATATTAAACAATATTGGACCAATATCAACCCCTTCTACTGACTGAGATTATGCAACTATTGTATATAATCCATGTTACATATATAAATCAGCCTGCAAAGAAGAAAAGCTCCATTTCATTCTCTTTGGTATCCTCCTCTGTCAATGTCACATTCTAGAGCATCAGAAAAGGTTGCTAACAGTGCAGAATACTGACTGTCAGGAAAATACATGCTCATTTGTGGTCCAGCTGAGCTCTGAAACACTGGATCAACATGACCCTTGGAGACTAGCAATCCTAATACTTTGGACTACTTTCAGACTTCTGTTCCCATCAGGGCCATCACAAAATGGTTAACAGAAAAAACCCCTACTTGAAATGGTTATAATTTCAGATTCTAAGATACACTATTTTAAATATTTTTTGAGGGTAAAACTTTCTGACAACTATCTAGCATTTTTTCTGGGTTGATTTTCTAAACCATTCTTCAAAACAATTTATTATTATAATTGCAGCTGGTAGACTATAATATTAAAAGCCTCACAAAGAGTGTTCAGAGACTATCCCTCAGGTGGTAAAAGCATTGTCTTTATGGGAAAATGGAAAATGACTGAAGTTTCTACAATGGCTCCGCCCTTCAGTTGTATAAAAGGTGTTTTTCTACTAATTTCTAGACAGTCTAAATTCTGAAGAACGCTCTGATGGAAGTGGAGTAAATTTTCCTCATTATCTTCATCACTCTGAACTGAGACATCAAGCTTCTCATATAGGTAAAAGACTGGCAAGTTCTTTGCCAAGTTCACCCACTGTTACACAATTCAACAACTTTCCCCTTTTATAGATATTTGAGCTTTGTAACATCCTTCCTGTAGTTGCCATTTGGCATGCCTTAAATACGAGTCAAAAAAAGCATTGTTACCCACTAGAGAGAGACAGCATGATTCACTCACCTTAAAAACCACTACAACCCCCCAATACCCTGCTGCTCCTACAGCAGCAGGTAGTATTAAGTAAACAAGAAGTGTATATATATCTCCAAAATGGGATATATGGAATTTATTAGAAAGTAAATCCCTGTGTTTAAGATAATTCTACCTCTGGCAGTCACAATTTCCCTAGATAGTTCTCTAGCCATTTCAAATAGATGATGGTGGTTTCTTACTGTTAGCACAGCCATGCACCAATTAAATTGTTGTCTTTATTTACCTTAGAACAAGCTGAATTTCATCAGTGCATGAAATCATCCCCATGCTTGTTTCATAATTAACTGAAATATTCTGTATTTTTTTTATTCTTTTGGAAGATGCCATACAAATCCATATATTATTAGGTTTAATTTAAACTATAAAACTTTGCCTCATAAAATTTGGGAAGCAGTGCTATCAGATGTTCCCTTTAGACAACAATTGGCATAATAGGTATAAAGCACGATAACGTTATCCTTTACAATGTTACAGCTCACTAACTAAACAAGATTCTAAACCGATCAGACTGATTATAAACTAGTAATGTAAATCTTATAAAATGACCTAACTGTATGTAGGAAAATAACTTCCTGTAAAGGGCTCTTTTACCCCAAATCTATTGCTATAAAAAGTAATTTGCAAACTGAATATAGAATTTTGTTATCAAAAACAAGTACTACAGTCCAAAGTAGCTCATATTTGACGACTTTCAGGGGAACCAGTAACCTCGCACATGAACTGCTACAAAAGCTGGTGCTTTGTGTGATGTGGCAAGTAGTTTTTTACTTGTGAGGGGAGATGTCCAATTTTGCAGGCTACTGGAAGTGAACAGTGATTTTTTGTTGATGATGAAAAGCAGCACATTTTCAAAATTTCTGTGGAAATTTATTACAAAAATCCAAAGAATATTATGTTTACTTTTAGAAAACACACAACCAAATATTTGAAAATGCAAGAGCTGTACAAAAAGAGAAAATAATTCCTATAGTCATATCATACCAAACCTAAAAATAAGTTAAGCACATTAATAAATCAATGACCTTTAAAAAATATTCAAAACATAATAATTACTGTGTTTAGCCAAAAGAAGTTACAAGTTTTTAAGTAACTTCTTAAAAACATTCAGTTAAGCCTGCAACTTAGGATTTTATGTTATAAATTTTAAGATGGTACCTGTGCATATTTTATATAATATACAAAAAGAATGTTGAAATCTGTTAGCTTTCTACTTATGGCTGTGTATATTTATTGCAAATAAAAGAAACTTGTTAATCCAAGCCATTTTTCTTTTAATGACAGTATAAATCAACTTTAACTGATCCAAGAATATTGTAACTTCTAATACAATTCTTAAAGACATACTGCATGAAAATAATTTCTTCATAAATCATCTTGAGCATGAACAGATGTATCATGCTGTATAATGCATACATCATGTCCTTATAGTACCAAAATGATGTTTGTACCAAGAGTAACTGGCAAACAACCCAAATAGATTAAAACATAAACCCAAAAGATGAGTTATGATTAAGTAATCCCATTTCATTTTCCAGGCCAATTTATAGTAACAACCTCTATCAACCCTTGTAGTATTTACAGAATTTTGTTTAGAAATGAATTTTGTTTATCTTAACAAAAGATGGATTAATGCTTGTCTATCATGGTTCTGTACTTGGATACAAAGGCATCATATCTATTTTCCTAGATAAAAAGAAAATTAGATACAGAGTTCATGAACAGGTCCTGCAGTAAATAATTAGGTCACCACTCACTAAAACATTCAGTTTTCATGAACACAAAGGCAAGAACTCTACTTTCTAAGTCACTGAAAGTTTGCTTCTTGGCAGAGACAAATTTTTAACCAGTATATTTTCATAGCAACACTAAAAAAAAACGCTTCAAATTAATGTAGGACAAAATCAAGTTATGATTTGCAATATTATTCTTGAGCAAATTACTTTTTCTTTTTAAGTCAGTAATATCTTTCTATTCAACAGTTCCTGAGAATGTGGAAAAAGACCAAGAAAAGCTGAAATACTTCAGAATATAAAAATGTTTATCTTGAGAAGAAAGAGCTTTCTAGAAGTTTTCAAATGTGCACTTACAAAAGATTTAACTTAAAATGTAATGATAAGGCAGTACAGTATGGGTCAAGCATGAATGCTGGTTATTGGAATATCAGAAGATAGGAAAATACAGATGATAACACTGAGATATTAAGAATGTGTCAGATTCTAGTAGAATGCAGTCTTGCTGGTCATGGGAGGACCCAAGAAAGGAGGAAATAGGGAGGGAAGAGGCAAGTGGGAAAAGCATAGTTTTTCTGTGGACTTCTTACAACCATAAAGAATGTTTTCCTTTGGCTTTGGACTCTAGCATCAAGTTGATCAATCTTCTGTTACTTTGTCCTCAAGTATGGACTATTTATCTAATTCAGTAGCAGGCAACCTGTGTGGCAAAGAGCTCCAAGTGTCCTGCAGGTTATACAGCTATAAGGTTAGCCTTGGTGCAAAGTTTTCCTTTGTATATCCATATCAGCTATGTTCTTTTATTCACACTGTATAGGAAAATTTATGTCAAATATCAAGTTCTCAAGGGTCTGAAAACACACTGCTTGACTAGTCATTATTTAAGGCCTCTTACCAATCTAGCTAGCACACTGAATGATCATTCAGTATTTGTATTGAGTAACTCACCTTGAAATACGTAAACAGAGTGCTATGAAGGTTAACATTTAACCTTCACAGGTAAATTTGATATTTCTCCAACACACATCTTTAAAAAGATAATTTTAAGTTTTTCTCAGAAGAAGAAAAAAATCTTGCAGCTCAAATTATCTTTCCATGTTACAAGTCAAAAGGCAGAGGTAGATAATATTTCAGCTTCTTAAAATGTTGAGAAACATCTTCCAAAAGACAATCCTCACTGCTCAAAATGAATACCTTGTTTAAAAGGTACTACTGATTTCTCTAGGCTGATTATTTTAATTATCAAATTTCAAGTATTTTACCAGTGAAAGTACATATGGTAGGATTGACTACAGCACAGAAAGGCATTTAAAGTATTCAGTATTGTAGCATTAATAAAAGGAAAAGATCATTTTGCTTAAATGAAATTCTCCTGACTAATTTTCTACAGAATTCCTCATGATGGTTAAGTAAGGCTTCAGCTTTCTCTTCTCTAGTTAAAGTATTCAGCTAATGAATTCGGGTAAAAAGATGACAAAATTGTGCCATTGAGTCAATTAGAAATAAGACAATAATGCTTTTACATTATAAGATGCATAGATTTGAATAATTTTTTTAAAAAGTTAAGCAGTATTTTCTTTCAGTGAAACAAGTGCCTTAAATTACTTGAGGGATTAGACATTTATGGACAAAGTTGTACCCAGCCTCAGTGAACAGTTCTAAGAAAATTAGAAGTAGCAATATTCACAGATAAGCAGATACTATAAGATTGAATAAACTTATGATTTGGAGAAATGAATTCTGAAGTTTTTCTCTAGTTCCTCCTCATGCAGCTCTCCTAGTAACTTTAGAACTTTTTCTAAATAGCAGCTCAATAAAATGAATGAAGACAATGTCAGCATTTGATCCAATAATACTTACAGGAACAAACTAATCCTTGGAACAATTCCATTTAATTTATGGGTATTATATGAGGGATACAGATGACCCTGTGATGAGTCTAAAAGGTAGACTGTAAGACAGCAGGAGAAAATTTGGCATTGTTACTAGTCAATACTGGTCTATGAAGAGCATGTGTTGATGTTTTCACCATGGATGCATTCATAGAAGCGCAGCGCATAAAACGGGCAATGAAAGGAAGGACAGCAATTGCCAGAATACTGATTATCCAAATACTGCCTTATGTACAAAGATAGGAAACTATCTGGATTTTTGTAGTAGTTATCTACATCTTTAGCTATCTTAGTAGTTATTTGAAGCATTTTCTCAATGAAATAAACAGCTTTCATGTTTGAATATCCTGTTATGAGAAAGTAACTAATAGAAAATACATTGTTACTTGTTTAAAACTCCATACAAAACTAAGTGTGGGACAGATATTTCAATGTATTTAATTCATAGATGCATAGAAACATATAATAGTTGAAGCGGGAATTGACCTGGAGATTGTCTAGTCAAAACCACCTGCTGAAATATGTTTCTCTTAATGCAGCCAAGGATGCTATTGGGTCTTTTTTGCCACAAAGACACATTACTGGTTCGTTAAGGTGACCAACGATGAAAACCCCTTTATTCCAAGGGAAATTAATCACCAAGAACTTCTGAAAACTCCAAAGTATACCATAACAGTTTCTTCAGATAACTACATGTATATCATGTAGGACAAGCTTCACACTGGTAAGTGCCAGATCTCTTGAAAGCAAAAAGGCAACAGGAGTTTATTTTGTTTTCAGCCCAACAACTAAATTTTGAAGTATTTATAAGAAAAAGGAAACCAAGAAATTTAAAGTTATTCTATAACCTTTTTCTGTGTAAGATGAAGAGCTATTTCCATATAAATTCCAACAGCTATGTTTTTATAGCTCTGGAAACACAAGGAAAGCTGAGAAACTGTCATCTGCAATGCCAGATTGAGTGGTTAATCTCTATTAACATAGTGAGCAATTGAGGTGGTGTAACCCTGGGCTGACAGGTAAACTCCTCACCCGGTCACTACTCGCTCCCTGCCCCAGCAGGATGGGGGAGACAACTGGAAGGGGGAAAGCGAGAAAAAAACCACCTTATGGGTTAAGATAAAGACAGTTAATAAGTGAAGGGGAAAAAGAAGTTAAAAAAACCCCAAATGATGTAGAAGAAATCATTCCCACCAGCAGATTGATGCCCAGCCAGTCTCTGAGCAACAGCTGCTTTTGGAAAAACACCTCCCAGTTTTATAACTGAGCGTGACATCATATGATATGGAAAATCTCTTTGATCAGTTGGGGTCAGCTGTCCGAGCTGTGTCCCCTCCCAACTTGTTGCGCACCCCCAGCGCTGGGAGGCTAACCAAAAAACAGAGAACACCTTGATGCTGTGTAAGCACTGTTGAACAATCGATAAAACACTGGTGGGTTATCACCACCATTTTAGTCACCAGTCTAAACCAAAGCACCATACAGGCTATGACGAAGAAAATTAACTCCATCTCAGCCAGACCCAGTACAGCAATTCATGATTATCTTATCTTTACAGTAACAGTCTAGTAACTTTATGTGGTAGTCCACAAAAGATTTTGAGGATATACAGTGATTATTTGATCTAGATGTCTGGGAACCATATCCGTAAATTACTAAGTCTCCAAACTACTCATCTACAAATAGCTTTCCTTACTTTTTTTTTCTATTTTACAGTTTTCCCAATATGCAGCAAAATATCTAACAATTCCACTTTACTTTTACCAGTGCTGAACACAATACATGTTTTGGAACATAGTAGAAATGTATTAAATTGGTATATAAAAAATTCAATTTGAATAATGTGACTTGGTTAATGTTGAGCAGAAATGGTTTGTTTAGGCTCTAATCTGTCAAAAAATAATGCTTGTGACATGAGTTTCTCATCCATAAGATAAGACTTCAGGCATTTCTAAAATACATACTGAGGTACAACGCAGGAATACTTTGTTTAGATGAAGTACTGAAAGCCTAAGTCATGGTAACAGAGCTTCACACAGACAAATTTTCACTAACTGAGCTAACTGTAGGTAAGCCTGAATATCCAAACATTGCACCACTGTACATAGCATGGACATAAACTTTGTTATATGGTTGATATTTCAGCTATGCAAAATAAGTTTAATTTATTCTGTAGTAAAATTTAAAAATATTTCTTACCCATTCATAAGAAACAATCCAACACCCACGAGCAATTCCCAGCATAACATTCAAGGTACGACGAGGACTCCCTGCAACTACATGACTTGTTGTTTCACATACATCATCTGAGAATAAAAAGTCTCCAAGTTTATTCACCACCTGAATTACTGTATTTTGTTTCCTAAAAAGAAAAGGAAAAAAACAAACATGCAAAGTTGAATGGATATGCCAAATTATAAAAGCATATACACAGAACACAAGTTAACTCAATTTCACCTCATTTCTTTCCTCACTAATCATTTCTTATCCTTTTCTCACTGAGTTTCTACCCATTTGCTAGTCCTAAATTCATTAGCCTTCCCACAAAGTCCAAAGAGATCCTTTTCTGTCATCATACAATCATATTTACTTGCACATCAAAGCTCTTCTGTCCCCCACATCTATCTTGTCTGTTTAAATAGAAGCTTTTGAGTTAGGAATTATCTAACATATCGTTTGTGTACAATGCCTAGTACAACACAGCCTCATTCTTGGTTGCTTTTGTAGTACTATCAAAAAGTATTACCAGGAAATGTAAACATTTAGACACAGCACTCTTAAGAGATTTTCAGTAGGAAGCACCAGATTTTCAGCATCTGAATAAAATGCTGTGTCTAAATTTAGAGAGAAGACCTAAAGTTCCGGCTTGCTACCTATACAGCTGAGACAATGTTTCAACTAAAAATTCACTTATGCTTAAATACAATTATAATTAAATATAAAATCCAGAATGGCCACCTGTAACTGGCATTCTAATTTGAGTTCTCTACATAGCTACACTGAAGCACACAAATATATAATCGCGAAAAAAGTGTGATCTTGGTGTAACTAGAGAAAAGCTGTTGCATGAGAGCAATTCACTGTTTTTATTAATGATTATTATTATAAATCAGTATTACAAATGATCATTAAAAATCTGTAAACAAAAGCCCAGTTCCAGTGCCCTCTCTGCTCCCCTCAGCTGACTTCATGTCCATGGCATGCTATACAAGATAAAACAATTAGGCACAACCTTGAATACAGTCACACCTATCACAACGGTGATCCTCTCAGGTAAAACATTTCAGTTAATCACTGATATAATGCAAGCATACTCAGAACATCTCCAGAAGCCTCTGGGGTTACTGTCATTCTCACTACATTGCACTGCACAGAAAGTAACTCAATTAAAGCTCCCCAAATACCCCAGCTAAAGCAGAAAATACTTAGAGGAACTCTAACAAAACCTGCAAAAAATTCTTCACAGAGAATGCGACTATTTTGTGAAGAAGTTTCAAACAAATAAATGAATCTTAACAGCAAATAGTGTAGCAGATTAACTTCACACTTAAGAGAAAAGGTGATATTGTATGTGGAGACACTTAAAAAAATAAAAAGTCAAACCACTGACTTAACTGCCTCACTCCAGACACTGGTGAGTGTGAATTCTGCCCTTGGCTATATTGCCTTGAATGTTACTGAAATACTTACTATTCCCTTTTCATTTGATGAGTTTCAAGTTGACATAGACTACAAGGGAATGTTTTTGCAACAGTGCAACCCATAGATGCTGGCCCTGCCTAGACTACATGCTCAGGGGAAGCATTTCCATGCTCTACCTGACGCTTTTCTTCTTTCCTCTGTCTACACAAAATCCCTTACAATGAGAGCGAAAAGTCCTGCTGGTCAAGAATCGAATCTAAATCTATAAATTACATTGAATCAAATCTATAAATTAAATCTAATTTAATCTATAAATTACAGTGAAAACTCACTAGTTTTTACTTCAGTCAGATGCAAAAACTGCCAGATGCAAATTTACAGCAAAATTTCACTGAATTTGATTCAGAAAAACAGGTAGCTGCTGGCAGTGAATGAGCAAGCAGCATTTAATATAATCTCAAAACCACTGAACTCATGATCTTTAAGTTTAAATTCTAATGAACCACTTTTGAAGATGTAGCTACTGGGTAGTAGAATGGGCTTTTGGCCATTGGGCTGTACACTTTGGAGAACTGTTTTCTCTTCTTTAGTTCTTTCAGAAGCAGTCCCTTTCCCTTCACCCATTTACAGGCTGATGAATGCCTACAACTGTAGGCAGCCAAAAGCACAATCTTGATGAAGAAGTTCTGAAGAGAAGCCATTGTTATCAGAAGATGTTTTTATTTAATGCAATAGTAATTGGCTAGTGGGAAAAATCAACATACAAGCAACATAACAGAAATAATATATTAATGACCTCTTTCAACAAAAGAACTTTTTCCCCAGCTCTGCCAGGATTTGTTCTCTTAGGCAGATCACAGCCTCTGTTTTTCACTACTCCTATCTGCACTGTAGCTGTTATCTCTACCTCCCCCACAGTGATCCTGCATGACTTGCAAAGTGCATTTTACAGCCCTGGTGTTAGTAGCATCCAGTCACATTAAATACAAGAAAAGTATTAACTGCATTTTATGTTTCTGACATACATGAGTATACTTGTTAATAGCTATTGACAACTATTTACAATGAACTTCTAAAAGGATAGCCACCAAATGCTGTTTCTGAGTATTTGTAGCTATGTAACTGTCAAGATTTAATTACTTCAAACCTGAAGCAGATTTGTGGGTAGTGGAAATATCTTGAGTTTTGAAAAAGAATTCAGAAAACTGTAAGCAAGTGTAGTATAAAATATGGAATTGTGTTTTTGTTGGATGTTCTTTATGCTGTAAGACTTTTAAGAGAACGATAAAAGCATGCCAGAAAATTATTAACTCTCCCCCAAAATATGCAGTGGCAGCTGCTTCTAATGTTTTGAAACTAAGTGGCTAAAAAGCCTACAACTGATATTTCTGCAGCAACTATTTATATGAAAGAAAACATTTTGAACTGATGTTTCAGATTATGACTTTTTAAATCAAAATAATTAAAATGTATGGGGAAAAAGCTAAGTCTTGGGCTGAAAGTCTGAACCATTTACTACATAAAATTCCTTTTTATGCTTCCTTCAGAAAAATTCAAAACTTGCTTAAGATTTTAGTTTCATTGCTCTGAGGCCCCGTTGAGCTTCTTTGAGTCTTTCTAGCTAGAATACAGAACGAAATAAAGCATTTTAACATATGGCCCAAAGATAAATTTCATTTTGCATAGGCAGAAAAAGATTATCAACATTCAAGTTTAAACGGTGTGCTGACTAAAGAGTCAAAATGTTCAATACTTACTCAGAAGACATACTCGTCATAACTAGTGTCCTTGTTGGCTAGAGATGTGAAAGAGACAAGAAAATATCAAAAATCTGAAAAGTTTTCTCCTCTGAAAAAAAAACTTAAATTAGAAACTGTTCCACTAAAAGGACTAAACTACTTCGTAATTACAGTATCACATGGGGAAGAGGTTGTACTAATTAACACATATACTAGTAATACTAAACTTTGAGTTTAGTACCATAGGTAATTGTAAATAATAAATAATAAGTACCATTAGATACCATCATGTCTGGTATCAAGGCATCCAATATAGCAGAAGACAGGAATGTAAGTTTTCATTAGTAAAAACAAAAAGCAAAGGATTTCCAGCCTGGGACGCCACAGAAAAAAGGATAGTATTTGTCTTCTGCATTTCCTTTCTGATCAGGTGGAAAGGAAAAGGCAGCTTACCTTCAACAAAGAAAACCTGTAATTTAAATTTATTCCAGTTTCTTCCAAAAGAAAGGCAGAAACTGGCTGAGATGCGGCAGAAACAAGAGTATATTTATTGTAAAGTATAATTTTAGTAATTTTATTTTTATTTTGATAGTGTAGCTGGGTTTTTTTTTATTTGACACTTCAGTATTTTAAGTCCAGGTTGTTAAGTAAACATTCTTTCACTCTTAAATCTCGTCTAGTGAGTAAAAGCTGTCCGAGTAATAAAGCACTCAAGTTATACTCAAAGAGCACAGCAATCCTTAAGCCAGCGATTTTGAGACACCTTAAAAGCAGCCCCCCTCTCCCCTGCAATATTCACCATAGCTTATGTGCAAAGTAGGAGTGTTTGCCCCACCAAGACTTTAAATAAGTTTTTTAGGAATTAGTATTATAGAAGTCAGAAAAGGAAGAAGTATCCTTTGGTCATCAGCAATGACCATAAAAGCCTCCAGCATGCACAAAGATAGGAAAGAACATGAATTTTAGCAGTATCAGAGAAATACATAACTGAACATAACATGCGCATCAAAAAATAGATGTAAGAAGAGGTTTCGAAAATCTTAGCTAAGTACTTGTAGCTACATGAACATGCACAAGTATGTATGCATGAACATTTTAATTTTGTAGAAAAAGAAGATCAGCTGACTGTTTTTCAAACATTTCCTAATTTTCAAAATCAATATATCATTTTCAAATTATTTCTCTAGATAACTACTGCTCCATAAGAAATAATAATTCCCATTTCTGCCCCCCAATATATTACCACTACCACAAGCAGTAAGCTCCCAAAGTCTCTGCTAAAATTCAGTTTTCTTTGAATAATGCATTGAGCTGAGACCACAAAAATTTGAATTGCATTACAGCTGGTAGCACAGGCCAAAAAAGACTCAAGGGCAACTCATTTTACCTAGTAATGAATCACACAACAGGAGAGAGAACATACTCTGATGCGACTCCATTTGTCCTCTCTTATCAGTACAGAACTGTTCTCCTTTAAGTGTTCAAGCAATTTGTCACATGTAAGAATGGAGTTCCTTGGAATTATCTCTGTAAACTAATATACTGTAGACTAATAGTGTGTACCATGACTGTTCATTATATGAACAATCTTTGCATAAATAAAACACAATTTAGATACCTTTGACAAGCTAGATATTAAAGGTAACATAAGAAGTAGTCATTTCAACATACACATGGTAATTTCATTCTGTCATCGGGTAAGTTTGAAAAAGCATAAAAGCCAGATACTATTTAAGTCTTCAGAAGCAGCATAATGTAGCATATTCAATAATTTTTTAAAATTAATGATAAACATGTACTCAGACAACATTATGTAAGTTATACCATACTTCAGAACTGGAAATACATAGAACGTGAAAATGTAAAAACAACCAACAATAGAATGGAATAGAACTTCAAATGAGGAAAGGATGTAACTTTCATATTGACATATTTCTTAGAGAGAAATTCTATGCAGTAGTTTTTGAAATCTAAGTTTCCAAATTCTAATTGCCAGCAATACTTACTAATGATGCCTTAGCCTACTGCTAGCCTGACAGCTGAAGAGACGATAATTTGCACTTATCTGTAATCAAAATTTGTTGTACCCTTAGCCAAAAGACTTTCTACTGTATTACTTTCAACTCCAAATAAGCAGTTACATTTAATTGCTCTTGGAAGATCCAAGAACTTCGCAGCTTCAATTCCACATTTGACTTTTACACGTAAAGAGTTTGAGCAAAAATAATAACAATGCAACAATATATATAAAATATATCTATCATAACATTTATATAATTAGTATTAAGTAATATAAACATAAAAATTGAGTATATACACTCAAAAAGACATCTTGTAAGAGAGTGAGTAAGGGTTCTCTTGGCAGAAGGACTGCAATATTAAGCACTCTACTGAACAGATTAGGTCAGATGATTGAAATCAGACATGGGGCCACCTTATACAACACTGAGGACATACCTCATACTGTCTTAATACATGTTGTTGCATTCGCATAAACTTTTGAAAATTAAAGGGTCCTGGGATGTGACAGCCTGGGAAGGCACAAAACATGGCTTAAAAGCAAGGTTTTACTCTGTTCAATCTTTCTAGGCTGAAAACCTCATCTATGTCAAATATGTACGCTTCAATATCGTCATGATGTTCTCCTTCAGTATCTGAAGCCGACCCTCACTGCCATCAGAATGAAGCTCTTTGGCTAAAAGTCCGGAGTTACATCCACACAAAAGAATTGCACTAGCTTCTTGGGGCCCTTGTATAGTGCTAAGCTGCAAAGCCAAATCCTGATGTGCCTGTTCAGAATGTGCAGAAAAATATCCTTCCTCACAACTTCTTATAAAGGAAATGTCATGGAAGTATTACTAATTGGACCACTACTTTTGCCAAACTTGGGTTGAAAAAAAGCATTACTATAAACCAAGGCCAGAGCAGCTTGAGATCCTACAGCTGCTTCTTTAACTTCAAAGTAGAAAAGTTTGTTAACATCTCCTTAATACCTTAGCTATAGGGAAGTGAAAATACTGGATCCACACAAACTGGGAAACCTGCTGCCTGTCCTGACATTACCTTGCAAAGTTAGCTTTTGAACTGTAGCTTTTATGCTACAATACACAGCATACAGGATGGTACAGTGAGTATTCTGGGCAAATGTTCTGTCAGTGTGCTTCAAAGGGATTCAAAGACTCAAGAATGTAGAAGGATGCATACAAAAGGTAGAAATTGGAATAAATTTAATTCCTTCCAAACTGTGATTTCATTTTCATTCAGAACTGCATATTTTTGCAAGTTAGAGGTCATTTGCTAAGCAGACAACATTTTGTTTTATTGCTTCAGTAAGACAAGCAGTCCTCTTTAATTACAGTTACCAAGCAGAAAACTTAGCCAAACTATGTTTTAATTTTCAGTTGTACATTTTTCAAGTTAATTGCTTCCCCCCTCGCTATGCAATTTTTCTTCTATGCTTTTTGTGTCTGTTTTATTTTACATGTTGCTTTTACTGCAAAAATTTTTTTTGAGTTAACATTTTCTTTTCCGACCTGCAAGAAGACATCTGTTGAGCATCATTATGAGTTCTAATGCACATTTGTAGCAGGATTATTATTAATAAAACACTGGAAAAGGTGGTATTAAGGTAACTGGTCCTTTTATTTATCATTAATCTCTGAATCCGGAAGACCTGCATATCTGTACTCTAAATCAGAACACACATCTCTCTGAATTCTTTTTTAGGTCTGGCATATAGGCTGTGTTATAAATGACATGTTACAGCTTTCCTTTATAAATTTCTTAAGAGCACAGTTGCATTAAGCATTTCTTTAGTCTGCCAACAGCAAGATTTTTTTAGGTCATCTGAAATATAAAACATGCATTTCAGTAGCTGAAAGGAAATAGTATTTGTAAATCTTCCCAGTACTTAAAAGACAATGTGATACTTCCTGTATGCTGACTTACACCACAAAAGAGGCATCCAACCTCAGAATGTACTCTTTCTTCCTTCAAAGAGTGAGCAGGTGTTTCTTGGAGCTGAAGGACAATAAAAGAAAAGTCCTGTTTTGTCCAACCTGCTTTTCAAGAAAGTGAACTCGAATTTTGTTTCCTTAAGAATGTCATGAGTTGTTTTTCATAAGTGACAAATGAATTAAAATGTGACCCTAAAATATGTTTTTCCAGACCAGTCCTCAAGAATAAAGTGCATTCATGCTAAGAATTGGCTCGATAGGAATAGTTTTATATTTGTGACTGGTTAAAAATTCCAGCCCAAGTATATTAGATCTCATTTTGTCTTTGGGTCAAGAGCCCAGGCCTCAGATATTTTTCAAGAAAGGATTTCAACCAATAAATACCACTTTTGAATTGTATATTACTTAGTCCAAATGTTGCTCTTATGCTTTGGAGTTGACTGACGTTCGGAAAGAAATAAGCTTCATTATACTCTCAAACTCAGACATGCTATGATGGAGTAAAAAAAGATCTTCACCTTCAGGACTCAAGAAGATACTTACCCTATGTGGTTTGACCAATACACTAGGGACAAAGGACTTTCTGGGGGCAGGAGGGAGGCAGGGGAGAGTAGTGCATGCATGTGCAAATAAAGTGTAAGGGAGAGTACAAGATCATTATGCTATCTGTTTTGTACTTTTCCAATCCCTTTTTTCTCTGGCTATTGTAGGTCCATCCGATGATCCTGAAATTCGTTCAGAACTCGTATACTCACTTTTGATCTTTACAGCTATGTTTCAGAAGTAACAATCTTCAGTCCTACTAGTACATGAGCCAAAAACCAGAGCCATGTGTAGCATGGGAATATTCAAGAATCAGGTTAATTTCACTCTGCTTTTATCTAGGAAGGTTATAATGAGGATCCAAAACTTTAAGGCTGTTTTTAGAAACAGTCTATAAATTGTGCTACATTAATTTATTCTATTCAAGTAATTGTGGCTCATAGCTGAAAATAATTGGTAATTTTAATGAATGGTTACTATTCAGTAGTTTTAAACAGCAATTATTCAAAGCTGTAATTTACTTTCTGGCTGGCCTTTCTCTTCTTATCAGTCCTTTGATACTGATATTTTTCCAGTTTCCTCTGGCTGCAAACTGCATTTTGACTGTAATTTCCTGACAAAATATAGTACCTCTGTTTTGGTCCTAGAGAGATGTGAAAAATGCATCCATCCTAACCAAATCAATACTGCCATGGGGAAAGATGAAAAAACAAAGGCTATAAGAAGACAGAAAAATAAGATGACATGACAGGTGCCTGGGCATCAGTTTTTCTTCACTACCAAAGATGAGAAATGCTGTAATCACAGACATAGGAACCCCGAGAACTTCTGTTGGCAAGATTAAGGATGATGAATAGCTTCAGACTTTTCAGACTAGCAGTGTCACAGTTTACAACTTACTGACATTTTCAGTTTTCCACATGCAACCATAATAGCTAAGAACTATGTAAAAAAAAAAAAATCAACCATGGGGGATACAAAACTCTGTAGCAAGGGACAGCTTTCACAGCATTCTGCAACTTCAAAGGACAATGGCTGTGATCTTTAGCAAAACTAGAGACTGACTTTTTCTGGTAGGACAAAGATTAAGGGGAGAGCAGATACTCCTTCCCACCCCTTCGACTGCAACCAAAAATTTCCAAGTCAGTCAACATGACCTGAAAAAAGCCAACATACATGACTATAATTTCTGTGAGCACAGGCAGCAGTCATTCCCTGTCTCATGGGAAGCCCAAGCCTTTCCAATAGGTACAAATTAGGCATTGACTTTTTCGTCAACATTGCTCAGGAAAAAAACCAGCCCAGTTCTCAACTGTCTTTTACAAGGAAGGTTTCTCCTCTAGACCATATAACATGCAGAGAGGGAGAGGCTGCCAATGTGACAGAAGTGAATCTCAAGAAGTGGGATGCTAAGGTGGAGGAGAAGCTACTTTATAGTTTAGATTCTAACATAAAATGCAAGCTTGAGTGAAGGAAGGACACTCCCTCACCCCAAAAAAGTCACAAGACAGAAGAAAGAAGGGATATCATAGGGCAACACTATGCTATGGAGAAAACTCATACATGCAAGCAGAAGCATTTTAAAGACCACACTAAGGCATCAATTCTGTTATTAGCACCAAATAATGCCTTCCCAAATGATCTGTGAGAAAGTCAAGCACAGTTAATTTTCTTCTGCTGAAATTTCAGCAATGTGAGCTTCTGTCCACTGCCCCCCAGCTTCACCAAGGTTAACAAAAATAGTTTGTATCCGCCTGTGAATGATTTCAACGAAAAATTAAGCATGATGTAGAAGTGAATCTGTTTCATCTGTTCAGACATTAAAAACTGTTTATGTTTTCATAATGATTCAACAAAGTGAACAATTTCTTTGGACAGCTGACTTATGACCAACTAAAAACACTTCATACAGCTTCATCTGAGATAACCTATGCCCCAGCTGTGACATAAAACGCAAGCCACAAGGGTAGTGGGCAACAAGGGTAGTGGGCAACAGTAGAGTAGCTTCAGTGGAATTAATAGTTTGATTTTTAAGCCCTCATCAGTCATTCATCCCATTTTTGGTGGTTGCCACCCATCATGGAAGGTTCATTGGAAATGACATCTGCCTCAGCTACTTCATTGCAGTCATGAGTGGCTCACATGCTCACAATGGGTCACACATTGGGCAGAAACAGCTTAGGCACAGAGATATACACTTCCATTGCACAGGTTGTAGGGATGGAACCATTTTAAGAGGGAAAGAACCATTTTGCATCACACCAACTGTTAAATACTGGGTTTGCACAATTATTAACACCATGAGGTTAATTTGGATAGTGGAAGTCTTCTGCAGATTGCCAACTATGTAGCAATGAGTGGAATTTCAGGTGAAGATACTGCTGAACACGTTTGCAGCCAAAAATGTCAAACCTGGATTTATGTTAGGTTTGTGTTAAGATACAAGACTGTAAACCTGAGTAAATACCCTGCTGACAAGATTGTAATCCACTTGTTGATGACAATCAACACCCTGAGTTAAAGCTTTACTGACCTCTAGACAATATGGTAAACAACTGAAAAATACTTATTTCAGGCTTTGAGATGCAACAGCAGTATTATGAAGGATAGAATAATAATTTAAAAAACCCAACCACTTTTTTTTTTTATTTTTAGGCTCTCGAAGGATTAAAATAATAATTAAAAAAACCTAACCACTTTTTTTTTATTTTTAGGCTCTCGAAGGATTATGAATTAATCATACATGCACACAATTCTTTCAAAAAATATTTTTTGTAGTGCATATTTATGATCAACAGCCACTGTTTTCAGCATTTCTGATTCTTTATACTAATAGGAAGTAGTACTTCTATTAAGGAGTAATGAGATGCAAGATTTCTTCCTATTTAACTGCATATTTAGGCTCCTGTTCTATGCAGATTTCTTTGTGAGCTCATAATTCAATTCTACAAAGATTACACCACTAATCCATAAAATGTTTAATTTCGATGTAGAAAAGAATGGTGGAATTTTTTGAATTGTTAAAAAAATTGCTAATGAAGACACACCAAATGCTGATGAAATGGAGTTTAGGAAGTCTTTTGTTCAGATTGATTTTCAACAATTTTCAAGAGCTGTGAGGCTATCATTTAGAAAGCAGTTCCATCAACTAAAGGATTTCCGGCCTATAGAGTCATGCCAGATGTCAGTAGGTTTATGTAGGGCGTTCATTTTTCCAAAAGTTAAATTTCCTAAAAAAAGAGGATCTATCCAGCAGTTGCTTTTCCTCCTGGTGGTTTTTGATGCCAAGAGGAAAAATAGTTGCAGCTTTACACTGATTCTTTGCCAAACCAGCTGCAATCCAGTGGATTGTCTGGTTTTCTAGCATGACGGTTATGACCTCAATGTTAAATGTAACAGTGTACCCCAAAACTGGAAAATAAATGGGATATACCAGTAGCTAGAGTTAAGTTCCAGCAGACATACATATCTTCAGCAGTGAGTTATGTATGTCTCAAGTGTGTACTGTATGCTCTCACTTCTTACCCAATGTTTATGCACTGTTCCCTCACGCTCTGAGCCAGAAAGAGTTGCATCTGTTTCTTGGACCTAAGCCTCCCTTCCACCATCAAATCCAAGAATGACATAGACTTTTAAATAAAGGGATGGAGATGGTATAGATGTACTTCAAGTAATTTGGGATTCTAGGATTTTATTCTTATCTATCCCTATCTACTGTTCAACATTGATAGCTCTCGAGCAATTTCCTACTTGCCTAAAAGTAATAATAAAAAATATGTTCTGCCTTTACGT
Source organism: Phaethon lepturus (assembly GCF_000687285.1). Taxonomy (NCBI): domain Eukaryota; kingdom Metazoa; phylum Chordata; class Aves; order Phaethontiformes; family Phaethontidae; genus Phaethon; species Phaethon lepturus. The sequence goes on from NW_010535388.1 coordinate 18,387, forward strand.
AAGACCTCATAAACAGTCTTTGAACCAAAAATCACCATGCCCACCAATCTTCTGGGGGAAAAAAAGCCAAACAAAAACCACCCCAAAACCCCAAACAAGTAAACACCCCCTCCCCCACAAAAAAGTGAAGATTTTTTTCTTAATTCTATGCGGACAAAAAATCAAAACTCTCAATAAGCCACTGTTTCTTGAATAAGGTTCTGAAAAAGAACCAATATGTTAATCTGTTGATGGAACAGAAATTTAGTGACAATTTTACATAAAAACTTGGGTGAATTCAACTCCTGGATCTTAACGACACTGCCTATGATGACAAACCGCAAAGTCAACCACCTCCTATATCACTGTCATGGCATGTGTTTCCAGTGTTTCAAACAGCAACCCATACATGAGCGTGAACAGCAGCTGCAAGTGTCCCTGGGACAACTAAACTTGAGCCGAGAGGAGGTTGCGCCTGTTGCCATGGAAAGGTACTGTGAAAGTGAAAAAACACTTTTTTCAAGTTAAGACATAGACCGTAGCACTTCAATAGGTAGTCCAGAAGAGCTAGCATGAAACCTATCATAAAGAGAATGATTTCTAGGGACCCAAGGCCGTGAATCAGCCCACTAGATCCATCTACAGGAGATCTTCCTGGCAGGAATGGTAGCATCCCTAAGTGGTGATAATGAAGCTGTTGCCCAAAGCATGCACTGTTTGGTCCTGCAGCACATGTCAAGAGTATGGTTTCTGTTCTGAAAGCCCTCAAATAGATGTGGGAGAAGTATGGGGGCCAAATTCACTATCTGGACAAAATTCAGAACCAGAACTGCCTTTCAAAGATTGAGTGAAAATAGTCATGAGATTAAACATACAGCAGGACTTATAAAACTGTCTGAAACCATGGGGTATACATGCATCCTTTACAGTGCTATCCCCTGAAAAGCTTGAGTATGACCGGTAAGTACTAAGTTGCAGGCAGTATTTTGAGACACTGCTTTTCAAATATTTCCTAAGAATATTTTTCAGTGGTCTTAGCCACCTCATATTAACCTTGCTGATACTCATTTTAGTTTTTCCTATGCATCACTCATATCTTATCACTCTTCTATTTTTTAAATCCATTAGGCCAAAATGAAGTTCTTAGAATTTTTCATTACTTAACTTTATATCAAAAGAAAGAAAAGTATTTTATCAAATGATATTCCATTTATATGAAACAAATACTAACACTACTTTTTGATACTTTGTTCTCAAATGCTAATATTATTACAAGACCTGGATATTTGGAACAAACAAATGACCACAGCTATATTTTGGATATAGCAGTAAACCTTCTTGTTGGATTTCAGTGTCCCATTCAGTGGCATGTTTCAGACACTCAAGGAAGCAAATTTTCTGCAGTGATGTATGACATTAGATCCTTTTATCACTGACACTTTCAAAGTTACTTGTCCCACAATGTGGTCTGCTCAAAAGCTTGTTTCCCAGTGACTCGTTTCTTCAACTTTATGTTGAGTCAGCTAGATAACTACAGTTAAACAATAATCAACTATTCACATTGTCATCAGCTAGAGTTGGTCAGACATTTTCAGGATTACTTCATGTAAGACGAGTCATCTTGTAAACAAAAACATTCTAGGATCAATCCAGATATGCATAAAATCACACCACTGGACATTTGGTCAATACCATAAAAGTTTCTCGATGGTACCATGCAAGCACTCTTATAATTTGTAGCTTCAGTTACTCATATCATCACTACACCCAGAAGCAACCAGTTTAAATAATTTTCAGTGACCACTTGTCCAGCAACCCCATTACATCAAATATCTTTCCCAGACTGTAAACATATAGGTAGTTCCAGTTTCTTCACTGTTAACTGTAAATGAGCTTGCATACTTCCACATTTTCTAATTCACACTAGCTTAATACTCATTTGCAGCTCAAACTCAGTAACATTTCAAGTATCAGTGTTTAAAATATGTACCTATTCAAAGCAACTACAAAACCAAAATTGGAAGGAAAACATAAAAAGATGTTGTCTCCTATACAAATACAATCTGTCTAAGACAGTCTACAAATGTACATATCAGAGACATAAAGTTACTTTCCTGAATGTCTGCAAAATGCTTCATGTTTTGTAGTTACAGATTTTTTAGGATATTAAAATTTGTTTTGCCACGAATAAAGTATTTTCAGAAAGGAGGATTTTGATAACAGGATCTAATGACGGCCTGCTTCACACTATTGTTCCACCGTGTGAGCTTAGATTCTTTGTAAAAAATTTCTCTTCTCTCAAGTTCAGTGTTGGTAACTTTACCTTCACCCAAATCCAAGAGATACGAAAACACAAGCCAAGATGAATCTGTTTAAAAACAAAACTGAGGGAACTTCAGTTAAGTCCATACTGTCTTCCCTGTGAAAATATGGTTTTAATTATCCCTCATGATGCTTAACTGTTTTTTCACATGGTTGAAGAGTGTCTTCTATTCACTCAGAAGACAGTATTTTAAGGGTTTTCTTGAGTGTAAAATTAATTTCCATTGCATTTCTAGTGATGTGATACTGTTAGATCCTTTAAAAGATATCTGTCAGCTCTCATATCCCTCCAAAAATATTAAACAATTTTTTATTTGAATAAAAATGGCAGTTAACTGGGTATTCATAATCAGTCTTTCTCTGATCAAGTACAAAATGTTTACATTGGTGACATGCAACGGGTGTTGTGATAAATGTAAACATTTTTGTGACATTAAACAATGAAATGAGCACTCAACCCTCATACCAACAAATTAACACCAGTGTAACTAACATGTTTGAATACCTTTTTGGCTTTATGATTTTTAGTTATTTCACTTTGTCCTCCCTATACAAAGCACCAAAGAACTATGTCTTCAATTCCATGGAATAACTGAAAAATGCATCACAACGCATAAAGGGTTGATTTTATCCCTGCAATCCAGTATCATCAATCTAGAATTCTAGACCAGGGAAGCCACCTGCTGACATTTATAGGCATTAATCCACAGCGTTTATCCTTACCAACTCTATGAGAGGAATCTGGAACTGTCCTCAATTATGTGTTGTCATGTCTCAAAACTAAGAAGTTCAAACCTATAGGCCAGTTTTACAAATCTGTCCTTATGTGCTGCATCTGAGTATGTACAACACACCAAAACTCCTGGGGTTTTTGGTGTGGTGGTGGTGTTTTAAATTCAAAAAACTTGTTCCTGAAGCCATTAAAGACTCCTGAAAAATCTTACATATCTTTCCCCAACATGCCTACTGCTGCTATTATCGACTGCTCTGTCTTCATGACTTTTCTTAGTTGACAGTACAATTTTACATAACTTTGATGGGAAGTCTTCCATGTTAAGAGTACAATAAGCATGCCTATATGAATAGTATAGATAAAGAAGGAAAATATGAGTACTTGTAATCTAAAATTGTGATATAAAAGTACCTGAACAAAGTCATTCTTGATTTTAACTTCAGCTAAAACAAAATACAAGAAACTCAAACTGCATGAGGTTTTGAAGAAAACAAATGCGTAACACAATAGCACAGCAGAGAAATACAGAATCTACAGCTTGATTTATATTAAATTAAAGAAACTACAAATGACAAATTGAAATAACCATGGAAGTAAATAATGTTAACACTTATGCCAGGTCATATTTACTAAAGACATTTTTGTATGGCTTTTTTAATATTTACTGTCACAGAGTGAACTCCAAATGCCTACTGACATGCCTTCACTATAGTGCATGAGTTATAAAGTACTCTAAAAGGTTTCAGTTCAGATATTGTCTAGGAATTACATTCAGCAAACAGCTAAAATGTTTTTAAAGAGGTATTAAATTTCAAACTCTTTTTCTAAGAAAAAAAATAACTGCAATTTACATTGCTTCCCAAATGAAGAGACTTACAGCTAAGTAATGAATTTAACAGATTACACCTAAAACAGACTCTTGGAACACCAACAATATGATCTGAAACTTCGTATTGGAACTATTCAGTACAAAACTGCATATACTCAACAATGACTACAATTTAATGGCTTTTTTTTTCTTTTTTAAATATAAAGGGTCTTGAGATTCACATAGTCAAATTTCTGGAAATGTTAGCCCATCAAAATAGCTAGGAAATGGCATTTCTTTTGCACTTCATATTTTTAAACAAACTTTTTTTAAGATTTAAATAAATATTAGAAAATTCTTCATAATACTATGATTCAATTAAATCATATTTTTTAAAACATTTGTGCTATTTCTCTCATACACTTTTTGCTTTGGGCAAAGGAAACAACCTAAAATTGCCTAATTTAACTATACTTTCACGTTGTCAACCATTAGCAAAATGTTGCAATGTTTAAGCTGCAGCCATTAAAAAAAAGTGTTTATAAAAATTTGTGTAATGTTTGGTTATTTTTAAAAAGCTTCACGAACATATTATGACTGGTACTAGAGAAGGTTTGCAACTTAATTCTTTACAAAAATTGAGACACTCAGTCTGATTTTGTTCAAAACAATATCCTCTTAAAATTGCTTCACTAAGAATTTCCTAGGGACCTCCAACAAATTTTGCTTGTATGTATGAATACAAACAATGGAAAATAGATCTTAAATTAATAATTAATTTCATAAGCATTTAATATATATTAACAGAAAATCGCTTGAGGAAAATATGAAGTAAAACTTTTCAGTGCAACTATCTGGTTGCCAGACTGTCTCGTTAAACCACATAAAATCTTTTTGTTAAGTTCTTTCTACTTTTCAATCCCCCCTCCCACCCCCAACATTGTCTCTACATGAAATTGCACAGTCAAACTGCAACTGGGAACGTTTAAAACTATTGAAAAAAAAATTCATTACATGAAAGAAAGTATATACTGCTATTTTGCTGATATTTGAGTCACATTGTATTATCACCCAGCTGAAATGGATGGATAAAAGAAGAGATCTCGGAACACTCAGTAGGAATTTTTCCAGCTACTACTTAGCTTTTGCTACCATTCAACACGTCACAGAGCATGCTTTGCAAGCAGACGCCAAACAGAACCATTCAAAGATACCACCTTTGACTGCAAGGCCAGGTTTGAAAATGGGGAACAAGAAATAAGAACTTCATATTGGTTTTTGTTTCTCTTCAGCATGCGATAGTTATGTTGGGATCGTTTCTTCAGAGAAATGAATCAAAACTAGCACGGCTGTATAATGTCCTTGGCAGCATAATTACACGGGAGAAGGCATCTGTACCAACAAATCTGCTAAACCTCCAAGCACCATTTCTGCAGATAGCCTTAGGAAGAACCATTGACTGTAGTTTGTGGATATACATTTAGCAGCTTTAGGCAGATTTCTGTGGCAGGAAATGGAATTGTTCTGGATAGCTGCTTTAGTCTAAAAAATAGACTATCTTATAACGCTTCTACAGGACATAGATCTAGGCTGAAGTTGATTTATGCATTCTACATAATAGTTATTAGTTATACAAGTAATATATATGTATATATTTAGGAAAGGAAAGTGAACAAATACTGAAGAGAAGTAACAAGCAGTAAGATGCAGGCAAGAAGTCAAATAATTTTAACCCAGGGAAGATCACTGGTCCATGGAGATTAATATCCCATCTTCAGGATTTTTAAAAGGTTGAACAGCCTACTAATTGCACCTCTCAGAACTTTTTATGTAAAGAGGATCAAAACCTGTGATCAACCTCTTTGAAACTCCACCAATAGCTACCACTGAAACACCTGTCTAATTTATTTCATATAATTAATTACCTCAGACACCTTTTAGTGCTTTAGGACTTCCCATTCTCAAAACAATTCAGTGCTCATTTTAACTATATGACTTACTACTTACTGATAAAAAGAACTACTATCTATTTTCTTGATTAGTTTTATATTTACTTAGAAAAAACTTTTTACAAGGGAAAAACACCTAAAAAAGTGCTGACCCAGTCCTCTCACTTTTTTTTACATCCAAACTGAGCTCAAGTAGTAAGTTAAGAAATTTAGCTTTACCTGAACTTAGAAGAAAATATTGCATAAATCTTTATCCTGCAGAAACATTCACTGGGGATGATGCACTATAAAACAAACAAAAAAAACTACCCCATGTAGTAACTCCTCCAAACAGGATAGGCATCTTTTCAGGTTACTGCAGTGGCTTTTCAGCTACAACAGTTTGAGCTGGCTTATCAACCTCCTTTACGACTTCAGCTTGGCACAGACTCTGCCACCACAAGTTACCAAAAAGCTGAGTTCCATGGTTATACATATTGTCTCTGAACACCATTTGCATAACATTTCAAGGAAAGTGAGATTCAGAAAAGTTTTTAAATAGAGAATGCATCTCTTTTTTGTACATACAAAGTCACTCAGTGATTCTCCAAGAAAAAGAAAGAGCTTAAAAAATATGTGCATTTAAACTGACCTTTTGGAGTCTTCTAGGTTTTCTTAACGCCCCATTTTGCTTAGTCTTTTGCTCATTAAAAACTTTGCAAGGGCCATCAGCAACATGACACTCTGAAACTTCATTTTCACCACCTAGAAACCAAATTTAGAAACTTGAAATGAAAAATGCAATCTTGTGAAATGAAACTGCTACCAATTAATTATTTGGTCATAGCACATAGAGCTCCGTACAATTAAGATACCTAAGTTTAGTAATTTGTACCAGTTACTTTTCCATTGTATTTCAGTTACGGAAAAAGAGATGACACTCAAGGATCTGATTTCATCATTCAGTATCTGACCTTGTAAACAAACTGGTTGTAAAATTCCCAATTTCCAATATTTTGAAAACCATATATTAACTACAAGTAGAGAATCAGCTGAATTGTCTTCTGTTTATTACAAAATTTGCAATTCCTCTGAACAGAGGTATTTGAGAGTTCGAAGCAGTTATGGATACATTTTTACTTTCTTATTGAAATGTCAGTGCTTTCAGTGCACACTTTGTTTACCTGAAATGACCTGAAAGTCTGAAACATGCTTTCAAACACTTTGCAAGCAAAACTAGAAAGCTGTTAGCAGGCAAAGACTGCATGCACACGCAAACTTATCAGTCCTATTATTTATAAAAAGGCACCATCCATAAGAATGTACTCTAGCATGACTGCCAAAAAGCAGTATTTTTCATCACGTATTTTGTGAATTAACATATATTTAATTTTTCAAATGTCATCATTCAGGATGACATTTGAATCATTTGAGAAATTAGCTTGCTTGCATAAGATGAAAAACCTTGATGAATAATTTGATCAATGAAGTTTTAATTACTGAAGATTTAAGTAGATAATTTTTCCCAAATTTAATTCAATGAAGTCTACTTTAGGACATTTGTTAATTTTTCATTTCAAAAAATGCATGAGACAAGTTAAAGAAAGTTTAATAATTAGTGATTAAAGTGGCCTAAATTCAGTTCTTCACAAATAAGCCGCTTCTGATTACTTTTGGAAAATACTAAAGGCTACTATCCATATTTACTAGTCTGAATGCATATATAACTAAGAATCATTTGGTTTTCCTGTATTACCTATTTAAACTCTTAATCCTTGAGGTGACAGAACAAAACCAATAAATAAAGCAACAAAAAATGATGATGAGCATTTTCCATTACTGATTGCTTATTGTAAAATTATAACCTTTAAACTAGTAAAAATTTCATCAATTTTCCATGCTGAAGTTGCAAGTTTCACATGAATTTACACAGTATTACAGTCATTTTTGTGTAATACAAGTAAACCTGGCTTTCAGGTATACTCATTAATTTAAAGTCAATATTTAAAAACAAAGTGTCACAAAGGGAGAACTAATTACTTAACTATGTTAATTTTATTTAGTATTGGACTGAGGCCCATCAACTTCAATCACTGAGCAAGACTGATGACAAGTAGAAGAGGAGAACAGATCTTGCCACACAATAAAGAAAGCTAAGAAATTTAACTCCTTTTACTTGGAAAACAGAATTTTTAAATATGTATTTTGAATCTTGAAAAAAAAACCCAACCAACCAGAGGACTGCAAAGGATGTCAGGAGATCCTGTACTCCATTGCTTTACCCCAGGCAGATGGGGGTAAAGCAAGGTATCTCTCTGTTAACTTCCAGTAAGTCATTTCACTGTAAAAGGACAATGCACCATTTTGGGGTTGTTTTTGAGAGGTGGGTTGCGGAGAGCAGCAAGAAGTGGTGTAATATTCCCTTTGCCACTCTTGGCCTGAATGCTCAAGCTCCACAGCTATTGTCCCAGTTGGGATTAACGTCTCAAGACCTGTATGCTTGGATCTCTTTCCAGTTACGGTTATTCTCATCGGTTCTTCATATTTACAGGAAAGCAGGAACAGTGGACAATGTCCAGCACCTCCTCTGATTATCAGCTTGGGGATCTTATACATTACATAAATAAAGACTATTCTTTTCCTACTTCTCTCCTGACTATCAGGACTCCTTAAACACTTTCCAGCTTTTCCATCCTGTAGGTCTCAAGCTTCACTGTCTATTGTCTGATATTCCGACTGCTTCTTTTTAAAGCAGTTGCTCAATCACAGGTAAGGAGTTTTCATATTTAGTAGCTTTTCCTTGTGTATTTCAGATAAGATCGACAGAACTTTTTTAAGCAATTCCATCCACTGATAGTTATCCCAAAATTTATTTCAAATATGCAGCTAACTCATAACACTGTGGTTCATTAGATCCCCTAAATTCTCTTCTAAAACATTGCTCAATGACTGGTATCAAAATTAACAGCTCTGTTAGTCCTCTGAAGTATTGTAAAAAATTAGAGTGACTTTAATTAGCAATTTAAGCTTCTACTCATTCATGATCACTTATCACCAGTGTGAAGTTTTGAACCAGAATATTTTCAAAAATTCCATTTGATATTTCCTTCGAATTAAAGAAAAGCCATGATCAGGCACAATCAACTAGTTTTTGTTCTATCAAATCAATCATGTCTATCTAATCAAAATTTTATCAAAGTGTTCTGCTTTAAGAATATCATAGCAAACTGTTGCTGAAATTAAGCTATATCATATCTACTATTTTGTACTTATCCACAAGATGATTTTCCCCACTGTAAAGAAAGTAAGTCTGAATTTGCCATCATTAGTAATCCTTCAGGTACATCTGCACAGAACATTTAATAACTTGTGTTATTATTATTATTGTAGTTATTATTCCAGCATGGGCAAATACCAAGTTTTTGCTATTCAGAACACAATTACTTCAAGTCTTCTGAAAGCTTATGTGCCCACCAAGTTTTCAAAGAGAATGTGCTAATGGTTCAAAATAATTTTATCTAGTTTGTTATGTGCTCTAGGACAAGTGTCATCAGGCTTTATAAATTTCACTACATCAAAATAATACTCAACCTGTTCCTCTATTCAGAAATATTTGTCCTTTTTTATTTTAATAATTAGTTACAATTAAACTTTTTGTGAAGAGAAACAAAACAAGGAATCAAGCAAGAAATAGTTTTCTTCTTTGTCCCTCAGCTGTTTTTTGAAAGGACATAATAAAATGTCGATAGAGGACATCAGAAAATATTTTTAGTGAGCTTGTCTTCTTCCAAAACTGAAGAAAAAAAAAGGCACATCAAATCTAAGGAAGTTTTTACATGTGTGTTTTTAAAGACATAAACAGTATTTTAGCAGCATTAAACACCTAGCACCTAGAACCTCAGGTAGAACTCATTCATCTAAATTAAACTTCATCGTTTTTGCACCAAGTAACAGAATGATATTCCAGATTCCCCATCTTAACATCGAACTACATTAATTACACTATAATGAGGCTTATTTTATGTCTTTTGGTCAACTAAGAAAATATTTGCTTCCCACATTAACCATAAATATCTAAAATTCACTCAGCGAAGCCTTGATTATTTTTAAGACTGGAAATAATGCTAAGTCACAGTTCATATTTCTAAATGATTTTAGAATGACAAAAGCTTAGAAGAGGTACTCTTGCATTCCTTGCCCAATATTATTTATTGTTGTAGCTTTCAGATGAAAAGTCATAGGAATTCATCAAATCTGAGCAAGTATTGGCATTCTAAATCATGCAGTTCAAGTACCCTACCATCAGCCCTACTACAAAAGTTATAAGCAGATGGACTGGATTTCAAAGCAAAGCAATTTACAACATGAATGACAAATAAGTTCTTAGACTCTCCTAGTAACACAGATTATTAACTTTCACAAAAGATAGTATTACTGCATTTCCATAAACTTATATTCATGACACAGAAATGCCACCATTTTCCTCATTTTGCAACTGCTAAAAATTTAGGCACTGACACACAAATCCCAGTTACACAGCACTTATTGATTACAGAGCACTGAAATTTATCAGGTGCGGCTGGTTTAATATGAAGGATAGAAAATTTGTTTCACCTCCAGAAACAAAGCTCAGAAAGCTTATAAAATCTTACTTCTTGTCATTAAAGACACTGGGTAAGGGTGCCACTAAAAACACAAGGAAAAAAATGGGCAAGAAAAATACTTGATATTTAAAATATATACAGTTATAATTAATTTTATGTGGTTATTTGATTACTCCTAACTGTATATATATGAGTGAAAAGAATTCTTTACCTTTTAAAAATAATATACTGTATTTACCAGCTTTCAAATCATGTACAGCATACAGAAAACCAAAGAAATTTACTATTTATTTACTAACAGGGACAAGAAATAACTTACATTTAAGCAAAAAAATAGGAAGTATTAAATCTATATTTAATAAAAATCAATTATTCCACCATACAGTGTCACAATAGTAAGTTTAAAACAAGATTTAAATTTTCTTCCACAGAACTTGCATTAGGGAAAATACAACTCATCTTTCATTATTAATTCCTTCCATTTTTAAGTGAGTTCATCCGAGCTGTCAAACTTGAGGTCCTACTTGACTACACAACACATGCATGAATCACAAATATTATTAAAATCACTAGAAATACAAATTGAGACTTACAGAAGTTCCTAACAAAAAGTATAATCATCAGATTTTTGTTTGCTGAATACTGATCCTTTTTCTCCTTCTCCAATATCTGTTATCTTAAACAAGTTGTCCAGAGAGAAAATAAAAGCATAACACGCTAGAACATTGATCATAATTTAATCACCAGAATTTAAAAGTTAGAATTACCTCTAAAATTAACTGTCATAGCTAAGTTTAAAAGTAGTAAACATTTTCTTCTTCCCCATTTGTTTTCATGATTGTTTAATGAAAAACAGACTGTTCTTTGACATTAAGAAATACATGATTTAAGGATAATCTTCTGGTACATTGCCACATGGCAAAAAGTACATACAGTGGGTTCACACATTTATGGGTGTACATTCATACTTGTATAACATGCACCTGCATAAACCTTTTTTTTTACACTGTGTTATAATGATGCTCTCCAAGTATTAAAATACAGATATAGTGAACCCAAGATAGCAGCTCACAGTTCAGCAGCTTATTAGCCACAGATCTAAGCACAGTCACCATTCAATATTTCCACTGGATGATTTCCTAAGTCTGATACCAAGTTTGTTGAGCCTTTTAAGTTAATAATTAATTTTATATAATTCATGGATGCCCTGATGCAGAAAATTCTAGGGAAAACAAATTACTAAAATATACTATTACAATTACAAATATTTAACCCTATGTAAAGCTTGACAAACAGAGCTCAAAATACCAAAATCTGAAAGTGACTACCCCAATGCGAGTTGGGGAGCTCCTGAGATTCAATATTCTAGTATACATTTACATTGAAATAACTTAAGCTAAACCAACTTGAAAACACTCAAAAATAAAAAATACTCTTAAAATTATTATTAAAAACTAAGATCAGTTCCAGATAAAAAAGCCATAATTGAAAATGATGCTTACTTTGCAACTCTTGCACATGCCCTCCAATGTCTTATTCAATCTTCATCATAGCACAAGTTACAAATTGCTAACTCAAATATTTTTTTCACTAGAGATTTTATGCCCTTAGCTGCAATTAATTTTAACTTGTGAGATAAAAATAATTTGAACATGGGATCCTATGATGAGGAGTTAATTATAAACAATTTACAAGAGCACCATAACATTTAAAACAGCAAGACTTTGGTTTCTTAAATGTATTTTGAATAGCAGCAGAAAGTTTACAGAATAACAAGCATTAGGGAAAAAGAAGGCTCACATACTTCTGTTGCATTTTGTGAGCACAGTTTCCTTATCTCTTTGTGACTTCTTTGTGTTTGTAATGTATGGGGAAAAGATGGGCGTTCTTTTGGATCCTATGCATTCATTTATTTTACTCAAAAATAAAGTCAGTACTGCAGCATTTTCTTCTTTTGGTGTAATCTGAAATATTTTTTCCCTTGGGAATGGCAGTTCATTTTGCAATTTAGTTGCATGAGTATATCTAATGCGGTATCGTATCTTTTCATTTTCCAGCTCTATGTAGCAACTTACCAGCAGTGTGAGTATCGTAATTCACATTGGTTCTGTAGGATTTTTCATGAGCATGCTGGGGCAGCCTATTCACATCATCAGAACCTAGAGCTTCTGCAGTGTCAGCTTTCTCACTATCTGACATATAATTTAATGGCATGCTTCCAGGATGTTCAGCTGGTTTGAAGTTTTTCTTCACTGAAACATCATTTGCTGGAATAGACTTTTTCCTACTTTTCTTGGAAGTAGTACGTGGCTTACAGAAACTCACATCAAGTGAGTCCATGCTTGTAAAAGGGTCTTTGCAACAAACTTCAGGAGGATTCTGTGATTCCTTTGGTACTTGTAGCTGTACTTCATTTTCACTCAAATTAGATGACGAAAAGAAGTCTTCATAAGAAGTCTCTTCAGCACAAAAAGACTTGCTATATGTACTAACTGCCTGCAATAACTCTTTAGGCCCTGATGCATCCTGTTCTGAGGTAGCCAGTTTCAAACTAGATAGTGTTTGTAATTTCTTCCTCTTCTTGTCTTCAAGAATAGAATCATTTCTGTCAGCAGGGAAGCTTCTATCCGATGAACATATATTTAAGTCTTCGCTGTTCATAGGTGAATTAGAGAAACAGCTTATCAAAGCAGGAACAGTATTTAACTTAACTATTTTTTTGGAAGGAATAATATGACCCAAGCCCTTGATTTGGTGAAGAGAACTTTCATTTCCAACTGAAGTAGTCATGCTATTTTCATCCTTCTGATATTGCTTTGGAAATGTTTTTAGATCTTTCTTTTGTAAAGACAATTTATCATCCGAAGTGTGCTGCAAAATCTGTTTCTTTCTTAAGCTTCTTCTGCTGTGTTTTTTTGGTGTTAAGCTCTTCTGCTCATAGCTATGTGAGGGAGAATTCACTGACGCACTCATGGATACATGAATATCAGTCCAAGTATCACAGGCATGTTTTACTACCTCTGTTTTCTGTCTCTTTAATTTATCAGTTCCCCAAAGATAATCATAACTTGAGTTCAAGCAGTCTTCCATTTGTTCTCCTGCAACATATGAAAAGTGGCAATATAAATGTATTTAACAAAACAGAAAGAGTACCAATATTCTTAGTAAAATACATATGAAATTACTGACATAAGAAAACAAAGATTTAGCCACTTCTCTGGATATTATACAGCAAGTCATCAAAAACTAAACAGAAAATGGATTAGAAACAAAGCATGTTCTATGTTGACAGAAAGCTACAATAGTTTTAGCTATCATATCTTCTTACATGGTAGTAAGCATCCATGGTAGCCTTGGCTGTAGTGATAACGACATGGTGGAGTTCAGTATTGTACGAGGAAGAAGCAGGGCGATAAGTAAGATTGCGACCCTGGACTTCAGGAGGACTAACTTTGTCCTCTTCAAAGACCTACTTGGAGGTATTCCATGGGCTAGGACTCTAGAAGGTAGAGGAGCCCAAGAGAGTTGGTTAATATTCAAGCACCACTTCCTCAAAACTCAAGATTGGTGCATTCCTTTAAGTAAGAAATCAAGTAGAGGAGGCAGGAGACCCCCATGGATGAGCAAGGAACTGTTGGAAAAACTTGTATGGAAGAAAGGAGTTTACAGTAGGTGGAAAAAGGGACTGGTCTCTTGGGAGGACTATAGGAATGTTTTCGGGGTATGCAGGGATGTAACAAGGAAGGCCAAGGCCCTCTTGGAACTAAATCTGGCAAAGTAAGTAAAAGAGAACAAGAAGGGCTTCTTCAAGTATATCAGTGGCAAAAGGAAGACTAGGGAAAATGTGGGACCTTCGGTGAATGAAGTGGGAGCCCTGCTGACAGAGGAGGCAGAGAAGGTGGAGTTACTGAATCCCTTTTTCACTTCAGTCTTTACTGATAAGACCCAGACCCTGGAGGTAAGAGAAAAAGCCTGGAGGAAGACTCTCCACTGGTTGATGAGGTTTGGGTTAGAGATCATTTGGATGAACTGAACACTCACAAATCCAGGGGCCCTGATGGGGTGGACTCGCGAGTGCTGAGGGAGCTGGCTGATGTTGTTGCAACACCTCTCTCCATCATTTTTTAAAAATCATGGGGAACGGGAGAGGTGCTTGAGGACTGGAGCAAAGCCAGTGTCACCCCAGCCTTCAAAAAGGGCAAGAAGGAAGAACTGGGAAATTATAGACTGGTCAGCCTCATCTCCATCCCTGGGAAGGTGATGGAACAGCTCCGTCTGGAGACCATCTCTAGGCACATGGATGAAAAAGTTATCAGGAGTAGTCAGCATGGATTCACCAAGGGGAGATAGTGCTTGACCAAGCTGAGAGCCTTCTATGGAGTGACTAGCTGGGTAGATGAAGGGAGAGCAGTGGATGTGGTTTACCTTGACTTCAGTAAGGCTTTTGACACTGTCTCCCATAACATCCTCATAGTGAAGCTCAGGAAGTATGAGTTGGACGAGTGGACTGTGACCAGCAGGACGAGAAAGGTTATCCTCCCCCTCTCCTCTGCGCTGGTGAGGCCTCATCTGGAGTGTTGTGTCCAGTTCAAGAGAGACAGGGAACTTCTGGAGAGAGTCCAAGGGAGGGCTATGAGGATGATTAAGGGACTGGAATATCTCTCGTATGAGGAAAGGCTGAGAGACCTGGGGCTTTTTAGTCTGGAGAAGAGAAGGCTGAGGGGAGACCTTATTAGTGTCTATAAATATCTGAAAGGTGGCTGTCAGGAGGATGGAGCCAGTCTCTTTTCAATAGTGCCCAGTGACAGGACAAGGGGCAATGGGCAAAAACTGTGGCACAGGAAGTTCCACCTCAACATGAGGAAAAACTTCTTTACTGTGAGGGTAATGGAGCACTGGAACAGGCTGCCCAGAGAGGTTGTGGATTCTCCTTCTCTGGAGACCTTCAAAACCCGACCGGACGCATTCCTGTGCGACCTGCCGTAGGTGATCCTGCTTTGGCAGGGGGGTTGGACCAGATGATCTTCAGAGGTCCCTTCCAACCCCTACCATTTTGTGATGCTGTGATTCTGTGAAGTCCTGTTCTGCTTTCTTGAAAGAAAGCAGCAGAGAAACTCCCTTTCACTCTTGCATTTGTGGAGAAAACCAGCATGATTTTACACTGATAGTTACCTATATTAATACTGGAAACTCAATAAACATTTTTACTACCACAGCATTACCATCACCTTGTAGTTTCTGCAGTTAAGATGAAATTAAATACAACATCATAGTATCACACCACACACATCAACACAATGTATCAAAAATAATTAAAATGTGGAAAAACATATCATTTCTTGTAGCTATTCTTATGAAATAACTCTGGGGGAGGTGACATAATCTATTCATAACTCTTCACAATAAATTTATCTGAAACAGGCTAGTATCTTTGATTATTCAGAAAAAAATGTTTAAAATCCAGTTGTTCTACAATGTCATTATTGCAATAGATGCTTTTGTTTAAATTCACCTTAAGTGCAAAGTTTCAGCAATACTCCTTCTGTATAAGTGCTCCTGTAGGTTTTAGAAGTCTTGATGTTATTTGCTTACTAAATATAAGTAATATTTTTAAACATATGGTGTAGCTAGCTAAATTCAGAAAAATTAAATATATTACTATATTATTAACCAACATGCTCTCATGTATCTCACAAGCACAAACAAAAGGGCCACCGTCACAGAGCATCAGATGGAAGCTACACTGAATATTGCCACAGGATGTGGAGGTCTATTCTTAATGTAAAATTACATTGTGCAATTGTAATGTTGGAGGGACATACTCAAGGTAAAGCTCTCAAATCACTATGTTTAAAATCATTAGCACACAACTAATTTACGAAAATAAAAAAGTTCGCTGGCACAGCTATGCTACTTCCAGTATTAAGCTATTACTTCCCCCTAAAATTGCATGAAGACATATCAAGCTGTCTCAGGCTGCAGGATTCTGCCCCTGTTCTTATGTAAGCCACCATGACAGAATTACTGTCTGATGTCAACAAAATACAACACTTGAAAACAGCATGAGATATAGCTTACTGTTGGGGTCGAATGGAGAGTAGACAGACCACTCAAGTGGCCCCATTATGAATTCTGAACACTGTCTTCTCCTTACTTTTCTAATGAGAGCAAACATCAGCATGTGACTTCAGCTTTTGCTCATGTGACTGACAGAAGATGTGAGGTATGAAGTACATACCCATTGCACACATGATTAATGCTGTTAAGATGCCCACTGATGTAGCTCAGCAGCCTTCACAATAATCTTCTCCCTTACATCCTGCTACTATGCCAAAACACAGGAAAACCCCCCTAAACTTATGAGAATAAGAACCTTGATAACAAACAACTTAAATTAATCTGCAACCATAAAACATTTTAAAAGCCAATTTATTTTTACTCTTTTTATTTCTTTGATCACGGTACTTAAGCTGGAGAACACATTAGGTGTCCTTTTAAATTCAAGCTCTTTGATTGAAAGTTTGGAAGATATTTCAGTTCCCTAAGGTCTCTCTCTCATTCAGTTCTCTTTCTTGCTTCCCACATCACACTGTTTAGTATGCATTCTGTATTCTACACAAGATCACTGTAAGAGAAGACTGACACCATGCCAGGACAAGAAGCCATTAGTGGGGAATGGTGTGAGGAAAGAGCACAAGGTGAAGCAAGCAACACAGCAGTAAGGCAAATCATTTACCCAATGTGACTCCTCATGCTCCATTTTCCTTGAGTTCTTACTTCTACATACTTTGCCAGTTAAGAAAAACTGAAATAATTCAGCTTTAAATATAAATGATAGAGCAAATATATACCGTTCCCATTTCAGTATAACATATTTTCCAAAATAAGATATACAGGCCATGAATTATTTTTAATTTCTGTAATATATAAAGTTGTGTTAGTTACCTGGTAACAATGCATCTTCTGAATTAGCTAAGACACAAGTAGACAGCGGGCAGTCTCCTGGTGAACCACTTGGAGGTATTTGAGACATTTGTGAAGCTAGGAATTTGTAAATAATAAACTAGTTATCCCTATTTGCAAACATACAGATTTCCACACCATTTATTCTTATTTCAAAACAGCTCATTTGTAATAGACAAGTCCTTGCTTTGCTGACTAACTATAACCACATAAATAATTATAGACTGCTCAACAGTATCTCAAATTTACATACTAACAAAAAAGCTATTAGATATTCTAAAATTTTAAGCAATTTTTTTCTAGGTAACTCAAGCACCACATTTTTCTGAAACTAAAGAATGATGGCAAATCATTTAGAAAATATTATAGACATTTCTAAGCCAGTTGAGGCATTTGACTGAAGAATCTGTCAAATTCTGCAATTAGCAGCAAAGCCTTCATACAGCAGAAATGCTTTTCAAAACATTTGAAGGCATCATCCTAAAACTCAAAGAGTAAACAAATACAAGCCAGGCTAAAATAAATTAATTTTTATCTATGTATCACTGGTTCTTTACTCTCCTCCCACAATTACTTTTTAAATTATAAACTGACAGCGCAGTTGACACAGAACTCTTAAAACTTGAAATACTACAGATTGACACCCCTCCCCAAGATGTTCTACATTTCAACAGTTTTTATAATAACTGGCAAAACCTAATGACCTAGACCTCAATACTTTTACAATAAAGTAACGCAAACACTAAAAAATTTTTTGAAAACTGCAATCCAGATTTAATTCACCAGAATCTGCATTTTGAGGTCAACTAGGTTTATTCAATTAGGTCATTCAAACTAATTTATTTTTTAAAATCCTGTTATTTAGTACCTGGACAGATGTCTCATCCATTTTAGACTTCTCTTTAAACTGTTGGCCTGGGAGTAACGACATTACAATTTTTGTCAAGTACAGCATTCACATTAAAATTTAATAGGAAATAAGATTTAGAGTCTCGCTATAAAGTTTAACCGAGTTGTGATAATATCAATTTACAAGTTTAGAAAGTCCAGCTTAAACGTTAGTCCTCTTGAGCAGTCTAGTTACTAAGAAATTCCTTTTTGCAAACATTGTCTTCCATGACTTCTTGTGCCCTTTGATAGAAAGAAACTAAAGGCCACAGCAAGACAAGTGCACCAGAAATTCAGCGATAAAAATGGTAGCCATTTGTGCATGTTCATGGATAAGTAAAATGTAAGCTCTTACCAGTAGGAGAAAGATTTTCTCTTTTTTCCTTCATTTCCTTTATTCTTCTTTCCATTGCACTGCACTGATCTTTTATCTTACTAACAGGGCTGTATACAAGTGAACCATTGTCTTCAAATAGTAAAACTGGTACATCAGTTTCTACACAAAGAAATTGCATTTGTACATTAGTATTTACATGCTATAACAGCTTCAGGTGAAGTGCCATTTTTTTCCCCCCAAAACACTTAAAAAAATTAGGTTCCTTATACCTAACATCATTACAGATGCCTTAATACCACAAACTTGCGAAGAACTCTGTAAAAAGTCAACTTCATTTCTGATAGTAAGATGCACAAAAGTAAAAAAAAAACCAAAACAAAAAACAAAACCCATCAAATGCTTTAAAGAAATAACTTAAGATATTTGAATTTTAGTCCAAAGCTGTTCTTACCATCATTAATTGCTGTCTTTTGTACAGCTAATTCTTTAGCCATCTGGTCCAGTCTTCTCTGAAGCTTTCTATCATTTTCTGGAGTTTTTTCCACAAAGTCTTTTGGTTGCATACATTTGTGCTACAAGACACAAAAAACTATTAATTATATGGTATAAAACTGCCAGAAATAACTACACTTTCCTATTTCCCCACTTTATTAAAGCATTTATTTTCAGTGTTTAACTCTATGCTACTTATTATCGCTTCTTTGAGAGTCATGGATAACTGTAGAAGTTAACGTTTTCCAAAGTGAACTTTAATATGAAATAAGAAAGAACCTAGCAGATTATTTTAGATTAGATTTTAGTAAAACGGAGACTAAGTCACCATCTTTTCTTTTTTGCTTCTAGAAAAGCTAAGGCAAGGAGAATCTCCATCCCTTACTGGA
>NW_010535389.1:0-8483 GCF_000687285.1 Phaethon lepturus
CCAGTTTTATCCCCTCCCCCCTCCAAATCTCCAAATTTGTTGGCCTTAATATTAATTTTTTTCAACATATCATTTCGGACTGATCTTTTTTTTTCCCCCATACAATTGTTCTTGTATTCCTCCTTCATTCTCCTATGTGGCACTTAACTAAGAAAGAAAGAACATTTCTCCAAGAGCTCCAGCAATAGGTGTTGCAAAGCCAAGCTATGGAATATATCAAGATTTTTTCCCAGAACAATGTTGTGTTGGGACATTTGACCTATTAGTATGAAGATAATTTTTATGAAGGCAATGACATGACTGAAACAACAACAAAAGCTCCTCCATTGTGTACATGACTTTGAAACACTAATCCATTGTCTGAGGCAATGGTTTTCTGTCTAATAATCTCAAACTTCGGACATGAATACTCGTGATTCAATCTCAACATGAAATAGTGTAGAAGACATGGACTAAGCTATGCGCATTATTAAGCCGCAGATATCATCCGTTTGCCCCCAATAAGCAAGGATAAAAATACAATATCTGTCTTGGATGTCATTAACACAGCTTTTTATAAAGGGGATGTTCAAAAGTAACAAATTCAATTAGCAGTACACTAAAGGAAAAATTGGGCCCTGAACCACCACAGATTATACTGATGTTTGCAAAAGGTCATACTGTAAATACAGGAAGAGTCTGCAGAGCCTATAAAAGGCAAGGGCCAGTGTTCAAAGCAATGTTGTCAGCATGTCTCTAAGAGGTACTCAAGGGCAGAGCCAAGACTGTGCTTGACTGGCACTATAAAATGTCCATCTCAATGATGCAGAAAGATACAGGGCATTGATGTAGATTGTAGTTGATATAACAGTCCAACACCAGGCATGTGATATGAAAGATAACTAAATCAGATAGCTTTTGTTATGCCTCAGATAGTTCCTTCAGCTACTGGCATCATATGCAGTGACTAACTGGAATGACAGAGAAGTAATTAGAGATAAACTAATTGTGGCAAATGTTTCTGCAGATGAATACTATGGGAAAGGTAAAGCAAGCCTCCCCTTACAGGCTTCTTTTCATCGTCAAAGGAGCCAGTGGAACAGAATCACAGTTCCTGTGGGTGTTTCCTGGGGCACAAGGCTCTTCAAAGAGCAGAGGCAGGAGACAAAGCAAAGTTGTCCATCACGATGAGATCTCATGGACATTCAGTCCGTGATGTCTTCATTCAGGACTGATTCAGGACTGATCCTCAAACTGCTGCAAACCATGCAAAATGCCTGGGGAGCATTTGAAAGAAGGATGAGGCAGACAAGTCTTGTCTGTAGGTTTGGCAGGTTGGAAAGCTGTGCTCACGCTGGGAAGGTTCGGATCTCTGGAAATGCCAACATGAGCTGTATGTAGCCTTTGATTGCTGCTGTGATGAAAGGTTACAGGAACACAGTGTCTGATTTTCGAGGGCTGATGGAGCCATAAGAAGTGTACAATGCCATAAACTGTTGCTGCCTGTAGAGATGACATTGTTAATCTGGTTGCAGTACAACCCCAGGACAGTGTAATAAGCACACTGTCTATACTCTTCTGTTCCTGGACCCTCAGTCTTACGTTCAGGACACCAGACAACAACAGCAGTAATACACAGCTGGAGAGCTGCACAGTTTTATTTTTTAATTGAAGTACTGCACATTTTCTGTTTTCTTTATACGTTTGGAACTTTGCTTTGGTTAGGGAAAGCCAGCATCCATCCAGCTCCAGAAATGTTATCAGTGCAGCTCCTGAATTATTTTAGCAGCAGGAGTTTCGAAATTCAATGTGGTTGGCACTCTCTGAACCTGGAGCTCCTGCTGTGCTTTTGAGCAGTGCTCATTCTGCGATAAAAACTAGATAAAAAAAGAGCTGTCTCTACTGCAGCAAGCCATGGGCAAATTTTCTTTTACAAACTTCAGGTATACTCTTACCCAGGTTGTCTGACGAGGCAAGGCGACAGACATACATCTCTTCAGTTTCATGAAAAGCAGTGGAACCGTTGCAAAAACTCTTTAGGTTTTGCTCTTGCCAGGATACTTTGAAGTCCCTGGGGCATTTCAACTAATATTTTGATGGTCAGTATGAAGGTGGCTGTTAGTGCTTCGCAGATGACTGCGCTTCAGGTTGCCTCTTTTAAGTAGTATTTGAGCTTTATTGTGGTGATAGTCCTTTGATATCTACTGCCTCCATAAATTCATGATGCTCTGTCCCTCTCTTTCTGCTAAGTGTTCCTTTGGTTTTGTAAAGCTTTTAAAACTTGACCATGCTCGTTGTGCAGTGCCTACCTAGAAAGTTCATGAGTCCCTTAAGGAAAAGGAAACCAGTGATAATAGAAGTTTTATAAAGTACCACAATGTGGAATACTGCAAATATTCGTAGAAAGTATTTCTGTTTAAGCTTTCTGGTTTTCTTCTATTCCACTTCTGCCATACAGTATTTTTAGAAGTATCTTTTCTTTCATTATGAGTAGTTACTATTTATGGAGCTCTTGGAGACCTGAAATGAAAATGTCCTTTCCAAATACCACTGATAGACGATTGTAGAGCAAGGAATTTCCATGAATATGCATTTAGTCTTTAGGAAAACTTGATTTATCAGTGTTCTTCCTGTCTCATGTTTGTTATCCATAAGAATTTGAAGTGAATAAATGAGATGTATGACAATGGATTTATATCAAAACGTTTTCTTGGAAAGGAAATATTTGACTTTTACACATCAGCATTCATGCCAGGAAAGGAGGAGAGAAACCTGGATAACTTACACTTCCAGAGATCATCACTTAAATTTCAAATGTTCTCATGTATGTAATAAACATAAATTTATCTTGGTCATTCAACACCACAGAACAGTCTAAAGGTCTATCTAAAGAAATTAAATACAATTTATTTATAAGCTAGGACTAGCTTAATAACGCTTCCTTTTAGAAAGGAACTATTATAAATGTACTCTCTATAAACTAGAGGAAAATCAATTATTTCAGAACTAGGATACTAATGCTGTCCCTAAAAAACAAGTGAACATTCTCCAGCCAAAGGCCAAAAATAACTTTAGCCACTCCAGGCCAGAAGCAGAAGAATGGCAATTCTGTGTGCTATAGTGCATTATATACGCTTGCCTGTGCATGTGCATATACACCATTTTGGTGCTGCATGGAGGCTGTGGTGGAGAGGAGATCTTCTCCCTCAGGTGGTCAGGGAGCAGGAGGTGGGTGTGGAAAGTGACAGAGAACCTCAGGCTGCTGGTGCTGGGTGTCTGGAAAGGGAGGTGCATGGGAAAAAGTCATGGTTGGGACCAGCAGCTGGGGAGTGAGGAAAGGGAGGCTGGGGGAGGGAGTCATGGGGAAAGTACACCTTTCACCTCTCCCTTACGCTCACCACCGTTGGGGTGCCACATCTCCTGCTGCGACCAGTCACTCAGTAGGTCCAGAGAAAGGAGGACGGTGGGTCCACAGGGCAGGGGGGACGCAGGGATCCAAAGCCTGGAAGCGACTTTTGAGAGCCAATGCTCAAATGAGAAAACTCAATATGAGCTTTCTGCCATTTTCTCTTTTTTTTTTTTAAAGAAAAACAAGTAGGAAAATACCCTCTTTAATCTGTGCTTATGCTGTTATTAGGAGTAAATTTGTCAAAGGTTGCGGAACTTCGCTGTTAAGACTACAAGTGTGGCTTCAGTCAGCACTTTGTCAGTGTTACTTCATTTAATTTCATGCTCATGGTTTTTCCTCATTAGGACTTCTGTTGCAGTGAGCATGAGCAAGGGGCTTGCTTTGCACCCAAGCAATGAACACACAAGAGAGCAGAGGAGGGAGGGAGTACCTTCCCTTGCATGGGACAGGTTGAGAAGGCACCTGCTGAATGAGACAGCAGCCTGGGGGAAAGGGAAGCCCGCCTGGTACAGCTGGATGTTATTTGGAAGAAATGGCAGCGGCCCCGCCTCCGCCCCCGACTCCCTAAAAAAGGGGCGCCCCCCCTGCCTCTGCCACTGACTCCTTATTTACTTCTACACTATCTGACCAAACCCTGGTCTTTGGTAGCTGTCAACATTTTACGGATACTCAGTTCACCTCATGGGGTCCCATCTGCAGAACATCTGATGAGACCTGAACAGAACTGCAGATGAAATGATGGAGATCCGTTCTTTCCACATGCTGCACAATGCAAAACTCTCACAAAATAAGGTTTCAGGTATCCGCAGATAGCATACTTCAAATTAGTGAAATGTTTTAACTGGAATATACCTCTATGTCTGTATACCATCTATAAAATGAAGGTAGCAATGTCACTTAGATCTATGTAGTCTGTGAAATGCTAAAATGATATATAAAGATTATCCTAGAGAACATGTAATTAGTACTATTAATACAATTGGGTTCTAAGAGGTAGATTCAAAGACTGGTAATGAAGAGGAAAATCTGCTAGTAATGTCTGTTGGAAGCACTGAATGAAACAGGGATCTTACAGAGGAAATTTCTGTGATCAAATAACATATACTAATTTCACAACGTCTTCAAATACTAACAAAAAATATATTGTTCTCAATTCTGAAGATTTTAGAAAACATTCTTTCATCTATATGAATACACAGAACATTGAAATAGATCTACTTTTAATCATTAGAGATGTGCATTTTGTTACTGCTCTGGCATTTTACTCAGACTGGGCTACAATATTAGTCTTCAAAAATTTTTTGATTGGTGGAAGAATTATTCAATTTGAGCAGCTAAAATCACCAGAACTGCATACATCTGCTGCCTAAAATAAGACAAACCCAGAATAATAGTGTTGCTTTTAATAAAAATAGAATATTTTAAAATTCATAATAACATTAAAGCCATTGTTTCTAGTATGTTGATGTATCCAGTTAGAGAAGACAGTATTTCAACTGATGTTTAGATGGCAGCTGCATTGTGAAAAACCTTTGGCAGATCCTACTAAATTAATAAAGCTAATGGAATATTAACATCCATGTGTAATAAGTTGCTTCCTGTTGCAAGAAACAAAGCTAGTGTCTTCATTGGAAAAAATTTTACTGTGAGTAAATATCATGTTCTTTTTGAAATTCGTTTGCTAATTAGGGCAAACATTAGATAGTGATTTTCATTCAGACCTCAAACTATCTGCTAAGATCTGATTTATGTCTTTAAGTTTATTTGAAGAATACAGTATCTGTGTTAAAAATAAGACTCAGAAAGTTAATGACCTACAGGTCCTCTTAAGTCCTGCCAATTTTGGAATTATCCTTTTCGACAGAAGTAAAGCACTGGTGTTTGCTATGTAATCCTACTGCCAAATAGGGAAAAAATACTGTAACTCACAGCATTTACCTTCAGGTGTGCAAACGGTTTTATCCAGAGTTAGAAAAAAATCAATGAAATGCCTTTCTGTAAAGAGTGTACACTGTAAACAATATAAATCTGTAGTTAGCTTAGTAAGAAAAGACTCCTAAAAGACTCAAAATCAAATGTTTTGTTTTTGGAAGCCCATTAAAATCTGGCTTTCTTTAGCATATCTCTAATTGCAGGTACAGGCTGCTACTTGGGGGTCAGTTCCAAATTGGGAAGGTGGTAAAAGGTAGTAGGTAAGTAAGAGTAATATCAAATACTGTGCCTGGCCTTGGGCTTGTTTGAAAATTTGTGGTTTTAAAACTGTTTTCTCTCTTGTTTTTTTACTGTTTCCTTCATGCTACCGGGATATGAAAACAGCAGTGAGAGCTGACAGTGTAACTGATGACCCATCAGAGAGGACCCGCGCTGGGGAAGCGGCTCCGGACCGAAGCAGCGCACCCTCTGCTACTTTCCGGGCAGAGTGTCCAGATGAGACCTGCCACCCCGATTCTTGCCAAGCACACCCACAGAAACGTGCTTTTCTGATTGATGGTGCTCTCCATACCTGCCATGACATGTGCTTTGGCAATCTGACACTTACGCTGCTGGTCGCACAGTTCTTATCAATCTCAAAACCCCAGCGAAATCAAAATGACAGGCAAAGAAATAGTCTTGCCTCTTAGTTTTATTCAGAGGACATCTGTCCTACGTGGTCTTATTCAGTTCATCCTACTGCCACTCCTTTTTCCTTCATCTCCCTCTCCATTCTGTTTACTTAGACATCGCTTTTTGGGGCCATCATTTACTATGTATTTGAATGATAATGTTTTACCTTTATAAAAATTTGAGCCGAAGGAATATTTTATTTAAAAACTAAAATTTCCACCATGCAGCATCACTTTCTGATCTCAGTGTGCTGTGCTTTTGCCTTTGAGATCTTAGATATCACATATGTTTTGCAAGGTGTTTTGTTGGTCAATATATTCTACATTTGATCTGGTTTATGACAGCTTTTTCAGA
The DNA here is from genome assembly GCF_000687285.1 of Phaethon lepturus. Lineage (NCBI taxonomy): Eukaryota > Metazoa > Chordata > Aves > Phaethontiformes > Phaethontidae > Phaethon > Phaethon lepturus. The sequence goes on from NW_010535389.1 coordinate 6,347, forward strand.
TATATTTTCTTTCTTGGGTTAGGGTAGTGGAGTTAAATCTCATGCAGTATAGCTTACGAATACTTATGTAAAAAATTTATTTTATTCTACAACATATCTACTAGCAACAAACTTTGCTGAGACTGCATGCAGCACATGGAACTAATTTTATTTATAAATCAAAAAAGTTTTATCAGAAGGCACTGGTTCACCAGGTTGAGTTTTTGGGGAAAGCACCAGGTTTTGCATATTTTTAATTTTAAAAAATCATAGAATCTTTGGGTTGAAAGGGACATAAGGTCATATAAGGTCACATTAAGGTCATATAGTCCAACCCTCCTGCAATGAGCAGGGACATCCCCAACTAGATCAGGTTGCTCAGAGCCCCATCCAACCTGACCTGGAATGTTTCCAGGGATGGGGTGTCTACTATCTCTCTGGGCAACCTGTGCCAGGGTTTGACCACTACCCTCTGGATGTGAACATCCAATCAGTTCCTCAGCCACCCAATAGTCCATCCATCAAATCCACCTCCCTCCAATGTAGAGAGAAGGATGTTGTGGAGGACCATGTCAAAAGTCTTACAGAAGTCCGGATAGACGACATTGGTAGCTCTTCCTTTGTCCACTGATGTAGTCATTCCATTCTAGAAGGCCACTATGTTGGTCAGGCAGGACTTGCCCTTGATGAAGCCATGCTGGCTGTCTCAAATCATATCCTTGTTCTTTATGTGCCTTAACATAGCTTCTAAGGAGGATCTGTTCCATGATGTTCCCAGGCACAGAGGTGAGGCTGATGGGTTGGTGGTTCCCAAGGTCCTCTGTCATTTTAGGAAAGATTAATTTTCATTTTCTCTTACAATACATTTTAAATTCTTTTTAGACAAAACACCAGGAACCTGCCCCTCTGTCTTCTGCACAGATGAGCAAATAGACAGCAAAGGTACATAAATATCAGTACTTAGGAAAAAAAGCTTTAAAATGTATCAGTGTTCTAGTTTTGAGTTGGCTTTGTTCTGAAATTTAAACATCTCATGTTATAAATTTTCTGGAAATAAAAAGTTTCAAACAGATAATTTGCTAGAGCATTTTTTAGGGTTGTGATTGTCCTCCTGCAGTTCTAAACAACAAAGAAATTACATGTCTCAAATATCTTGGACTGGTACAGTTTTTTCTTAAGTTACTGTCAAGGGAAATCACCAAGAATTTCTGTTCTGTGTTAATTCTTGTACTGGCTTTAATATTGGCTTTCTAAGTTTATTCTGTTTTCAGGTGATATGATTTGAAATGCGTTTCTTCACTTAACACTAGTTTTCTTCTTGTAGTGTAATTGATTGTCATAAATTTAAACTTGGATGCCTGGTAATGGCATTTTCCTCATTTTAACCAAGAGCAAATGACTGTACACCAAACACTAATTCCAGAGCTCACCGGGCAGAACTTCCCTTCAAATGGCATATTGGATTGATTTTTTTGATGATGGGTATTCACCTGTTTGTTGCTATTATGCAGTGGAAGGGTATGGCTTTCTCTTCCTCTTTAAAGTATTGCTGTGATATGGTGATTTTATAATTTTAAGATTTTGAGACCCTGAGATCATCAAGCCCACTGGAATCCCAGTGGAATGCCAATAAGCTTTTGATGTGGCTGTAATTATTTCAATTGATGCAGTATTCGTAATATATTTAAACTAATTCTAAATTATTATTCTTATTTGTTTTTAGCCTTTAGGTATCGCTGCTTTCTTTCTAGGATGAGATTAGGTTATGTGTCAAGACTAACTCTCTTTGTCTTGCTATTTTTACTTGTGTAGCTTTCCCTCAGTCTCTCCCTCCTAGTGAGGCATATCCTGCTGGCTTGTTACTTTTATATTTGTTTTTTTTCCATGATTCACATTTACTGGATTTTATTTTAAAGTGCCTCAGGTTGCTCATTAGTTTGGTAATGTCTATGGCAGTCATTTCCTGTTTGGAGTAAAAAAGCCAACCTTCATATTATTCAAAAATTTTATAATCTTATTTTACTGTTCTCAGCATTTATGGATACCAGTTTTAATGAAGTTTCTCCCAACCTTGCAACTGTTTGATCTCTCTTCTACCACTTACTGTGAAGGATCCCAAAACTGAAGATAGATATTATTACCCATTCCAAGCAGGAAT
>NW_010535389.1:8514-17195 GCF_000687285.1 Phaethon lepturus
AATTACTTTATATAGTTTTACTATTTGCAGCAGAAGGGGGAGAGGGAGACACTGTTCATCCAAGATATTATTTCAAGACCTTTAAGATAATTTTCGGATATGTGTATGGGCTATGTAACCACAAATTGTCACAGAAATGGTCAGGAAGCAGCATTAATCTGAGCTGCCTCAGATCTATAAGAATTTTGGTAGCGTAGACCTCTGCAGTGTATGGGGACTCCAGGCAGGTCCTGGAGAACTTGTGGTGACAGTTTCATCAGATTTCACAAGCTCAGGGGGTTGTACCATATTGGCTTTTAAAGAGTGGCAAGCATATATGTCTGTGTTGTAAATAAGCACTTGCAAGGAACTGAGCCAAGATGATGCTCAGTATTACTGTTGTTTCCTATTTCTATTCTAAATAGGACAAACCCCACAGACAAGAGTTAGTCAAGCGCAACCACCACCCACCCCATGCTTTAAAAAACTGAGTGGAAGATGCTGCTGTTTAAGACCCCAGAAGCTGACAGTGTGTGTAGGGATAGCTGTGCCCTGGAGAAGCCCTGGTGATGAATCACTCCCTGAATATATCTTCTGCAGTTTCAAAGCACTTTGGGATCCTTTGTGGTAAGTGTTATTACATAAGGGTGAATATACCTCTGAGGTTTATGGCAGAAACCCTGGCCATGCTCCAGCTTACAGTGCTGCTGGCAGACATCACCAGACTACTCTTCTGCTGACAACAGAAAAAATCCAGCCACTAAAAGCATGTCAGACTCAGAAAGCTTTCTGCTAATTTATGTTCCTTCCGGTAGCTAGCTACTAAGGAGGAAAGTTAATGACCAAATCTCTTCCACGCAGATGTGATGACTGCAGAGCTAGACTCTTCTTACCTGCCTCAGGCAGAGCTGCTGTGTGAACCAAGGCAGAGGATAGATAGACAATCAGTCTGGCTTTCACACCACTGAGGGCCAACCAAATAAATAAACCAACTTCTCTTTACCTTGGACATAAGAAAGTTGGAACCCCTCCTGCAGACCAAGTGACTGCATGTTTTACATTTAACTTGGTAAGGGAGCAACTACAGAATCTTTTAGCTGGGAGAACTGAGTGAGCAGTCATGGACTAAGCTGTTAAAATTGGTGTGAAAACACTCTTGGGGATTTACTACTTAGGAAACCTGACTGGAGTTTTTCAGCCCTTGCCACAGAAACTGGCTATAAAAGCTTTGGTGTTTTCAAGGGCAGTGTGCTAAATTGATTTGGATTGACAAAAACACATAAAATGAAGAGGCTCTATCTGAAAAATCTCTGTAACTAGGTTGTGCTTCAGGCATCAAAGTTGAATGTAATGATACCCAGGACTACAAATTAAATGAATATTCTCTCAGTTTTATAGGTTCCTTGCTAATGCTACCACACTACAATCATTAAAAATTCTTTATAAGTGACATGCCCGTTTTTTCAAAAGAGTTTTAGAGCTAAAAGTAGTTACTTTGTCAGGATAGCCACCACTGTTCTGTGGTTAACTGTCCAGTCTTGTTTTTGTTATAAATTAATTATATAAATTTTCAGCCCAATCAGGTAATACATAAGTGAACCACTGAGTTCAGGACCATTTGCCTCAATCACAACAACACTTGAGGACTTCCCCCACCCCAGGCAGTACAGAGAAGGGAAGACTTATTGTAACAGAAGGCAGGTATGATGCTGAGAAAGACGATGCAGTGTCAGGTAGTCCCTATCTTAAACATGGTGTTCAGAGCAGTTATGATGTGTATGAAGGCTGGTTGCCACACTCACTAGATTAGGACTCGTGCATAGAATAGGAAAGCCAGCTATAGCACTCTGAAAAGGGTGAATGTGGAGGAAACACCACTCGAGTCACTCACTAAATGTGAAAGAGGCAGAACTGAGAAACAATCCTCTCATTTAAGCTGATGGTCTAATTGCTGGACCATCCTTCCTATTGCATTCTGATGTGTGTGCATCTTTATTCTCCTTTCATGGAAACTGATTTTGGCACAACAGTCTGCAAGTATTTTTATAGTCTGCTAAAATAGAAATCTTTATCTCTTTTTTAAAAATCCACATTTAGATATTTTAGCTATAGTATTCTCAGCACTGGAATTATAAATAGAAAAGCACTGCTCTGGGTGTTGCATGTCCAGTCTTGTCAGCCACAGAGGTTTGGGTTTCTTTCCTAAACTCCGGTTGTCCTCTAATAGGGGGTTCTGAATTTATAATAATGGGCTGGAGGACAAGATGCTCAAAAATTAGTCATAAGGTATCTCAGTCCTCAGTACTCAGTCACTAAGGTCTTCAGATATGTGTGTTACATAGATGCAGTATTAGATAGAGATAATTACGATGTAACATTATGGAATTGGGTTATGAATGTATTCGTTATATATGTAGGGAATTAATGCTAACGGTAGATAGTAACTACAGCCTTTGACCAGCTGAGCTGCTCTACAGCCAGCAGCAGCACATACGCTTCTACCAGTGCTCCAGTTCCTGTGCAGTGAAAATGTTGAAGCGTATCTGCAACAGCCCCTGCTGATCACCCCCACCAGTGGAGGAAACCCATCCTGCCCCCACTGCAAAAGACTGGACCTCCCGAGGACAAGGAGGATTGAGCTTCAGTACCTGTAGAGAGTTTTGAACCAGAGAAGTCTTTTGTATATCTCAACTCCTTTCCTCTGCTTTCCCTGCAGGGATATTGAAGGGTGGCTTAGACTTGCAGGGGCGGCTTCCCAGCCAGGAATCAGGAGCCTCACAGCCCTCAAGTCTCCCTTCATTAATTCTCTTCAGCTGCATATGCTGCTTAATCAGTGCTGATCCTCTTTCAAACTCCTCTGTTTCTTCCTACTTAAGAAAGTTGAGATTTAACTTTAAGAGTCTCATAATATATTAATTTCTTGACAGAACTGTCAGTTGCAAGTCAGTTCCACGGCATCCATGGCTCCTGCTGCTTTGAGCCCTAGCTGCAAGAGCGCTCTGCAGCCTTCGAAGTCCTCTTTCCTGACAGAAAATTGGGTTTTCTACTCCTTCACCTGGGACTTACCTGTTCCAGTTCTCAACTGAGAGAGGGCAGGGGGAGTAACTTTTCAGTAAACCATGAAGATTTATCAAATGTTTTCTTTCTCCCTAGAATATTTCCATAGAGACATATTAAAATCTTTTTTCTAGCTTTGCTAATTCCATCACCCCTGTCACAGACAGTAGCCCAAAACAGGCAGGTCATGTCAGGGGTTTTGTAAATAGCTGCTGTAACTTCCATTTGCATTCACCAAGTGAATGTGTTTGGTTTCATTTAAACTGATAGGTATCAAGTGTACTGAAAAAATCTTCTGTTCAATGCTTAGGCAGAGATGAACGAGTAAGAGGAGAAAGTGCAGAACAGTGACCTCATTACAGTATTGGTCATGTATGATGTATACAGCTACAGAGTTGTCAGCAGGCACTGATAAGTCAATTCAGATTCAATTCATTGGGGCCCAATGAAAAACCCAAATAATTCTTTGGCTGTTGGAGGAGGGGTATGTGTCATTTGAGTATAAAATATTCTTCAAAGTTCTAAAACTATCTATAAGAAGACAGAAGTGGAAAGTGGAAGATATTAACCTTTCCCTTGCAATGAGTCAGTAAGCTGGGATTTGGACGCATAAGGTTAGACTCAGAGAAACATTTAAAAATACACCAGGTACATATACATATGCAGCATTCATTATAGCCATTTTAAACTCAAATGGACTGTGTGATTCATCATACGATGCTGTCAGTCTTGTGCTTGATGTGGAAAGCCATGTGTTTTCTTTACAGTTATCTAGGTGTCTAAAGACGTAGATGTGTGCCGCAGGTTTTAGGTATCATCGTAACTGATGAGCTAGCAATCCAGAACAAAATCCGTCACCAGTTACCGTTGTACTTTCAAAAAGAGCATGCCCCTGATCTTTTGGTATCTAAATATAAATGTGATTATAGCTTAAGACTTCACATTGGAAAATGGACAGCTAAGAACATCTCTTTAGATGACGACTGAGGTTTACCACGTGGTTTAACATTGTTCTGTTGATGGGAGAAACAAACCTGTGTTAATTATGTCTGTCACAGGGAGAGGAACTTGTAAATAGCATAATAGCTGGCTTGGTTAATCCATTTTATACACTTGTAACTGTGTTAATGACTTCACAGATGTAGCATTCCCAAATGGGACCATTGTTTAGAGAAAAAAGATAAACAGCGATCATTTTAGCCCTAATGAGCTTAAACTGAAGGGTGTTCTCTAATGGCAGAAGAGGATGCACATTAGAGAGACATTTAGAAATCAGGTTCAGATGATTCCTCAGGTGTCTGAAAATCAGGGGACATCATGAAAAAGAAAATTCTTAAAGTTTATAAAGATATAAGCCTTGGTTAACATTTCTTATTTTAAGAAAAACTTACAATATCTAGTTAAGTGTGTCTCAAGCTTTTGAATTTCATGAAGTTCTTGCAGCAGCTTTAATACTTTGCATCTCCATAATGAGTTCTCTTGAGTGCCCTTTGGCTACCTGAGCTTGGAGGCAGTTCTTGCCATTTCTGGTTTTATTCTATTTTGCAGTACACTTCTGGTCAACGGACATATTATTTACTCAGAGAAAGCATGTCAGTAGAAGGTGTGGCTGAAAGCTAGGAAATTGCCAGTCCTTGTTGTTTATAACACAAGAAGAGCTCAGACAGTGCCAATTGGGGTTTCAGGGCATCATCCTGCATTGTGAATCACATGCAGGTGTTACCATAGTTTGAAGGACAGCTTTTGGTGGAGATAATTAGGAGGTGCATATGTACACCAAAGGCACAAATAAATGAAAGCATGGCAAGGCATGTGTACAAGCCCCTGGAGAAGGCAAGTAGCTGGGACATGGTGGTAATCCATATCTGTTCCTGGAGAACAGTACAGGGATGTGTCTGCAGACCCTCCTCAGTAATAGTAGCTCAGGAAGCTCTTTGGCTGTTGTTGTGGTTTAACTCCAGCTGGCAACTAAGCATCACACGACTGGTCACTCACTCCCCTCACAGTGAGATGGGAGAGAGAATTGGAAGGGTAAAAGTGGGAAAACTCTTGGATTGAGATAAAGACAGTTTAATAGGGAAACAGTTTAATAGGTAAAGCAAAAGCCATACACACAAGCAAAGCAAAACAAAGAATTAATTCACCATGTCCGATGGGCAGGCAGGTGTTCAGCCATCTCCATGAAATTCCAGAACTCTGAACATCCTCACCTTCCTTCTCCTTCCCCCAGATTTATACGCTGAGCATGACATCACATGGTATGGAATATCCCTTTGGTCAGCTGGGGTCAGCTGTCCCAGCATATCTCCTCCCAGCTGTTTGTGCAACTTCAGCCTACTTGCTGGTAGGGTGGTGAGAAGCAGAAAAGGCCTTGACTCTGTGTATGCAGTGCTCAACAATAATGAAAAGATCTCTGTATTATCAACACTGTTTTCAGCACAAAACCAAAACATAGCCCCATGTTAGCTTCTACGAAAAAACTCTATCCCAGCCAAAACAAGCACTGTTGGATGTTGGGATTGGAGCACTGATATGGTGGTTCTGTCCCTGACTCCTCCTAGGCAGACTAAGTGATACTATACCATTTTCAGAGTCCTGAATGTTTTGGAAATTTGACTATCATGAGCTGGACTTCTCACAACCACAAGCAATACTAAAGACCGAGACAATGTTGTTTCTACCAAAGGACTGATCTACATGGGAAGAATAAGCAGGATCAGTTGCATTAGACAAAGGTCAGGCACTGAAATGATGTCATACATTCATAATTAGGGAGCACTAAATTTACAGAAGCCCTTTGTAAGTCAGAAGAAAATATCAAAAGATATAGATAGAAAGAAAGATATAGATATAAGATATAGAAAAGATAGACCTCTCGATCCCCAGGTGTAAAAAATCAGGAAAGGAAGGCAAGTGACCAGCATGGCTGAGTTGAGACCTGCTGGTCAAACTGAAGGGCAAGAAGGAAACGCACAGGCAGTGGAAGCAGGGACAGACATCCTGGGAAGAGTACAGGGATGCTGCCCGGTTGTGTGGGGGTGAGGTCAGGAAGGCCAAGGCATGTCTGGAGTTGAACTTGGCAACGGATGCAAAGAATAATAAGAAGGGCTTCTACAGGTATGTCAGCCAGACAGTCAAAGAAAGCATACCCCCAGCTGATGGGCAAGACTGATAAACTAGTAACAAAGGATGAGGAGAAGGCTGATGTACTCAGTGACTTCTTTGCTTCAGTCTTCACTGGCAGTGTCTCTTCCCACACCTCTTGAGGTGATGGACTGCAAGACGAGGACTGGAGGAGCCAAGTCCCTCCCACTGCACGAGAAGACCAGGTTCAAGACCACCTGAGGGACCTGAACATGCACAGGTCTATGGGACCTGATGAGATGCATCCCAGAGTCCTGAGAGAATGGGCTGATGTAGTTGCCAAGCCACTCTCCATGATATTTGAAAAGTTCCTGGAGACTGGAAAAAGGGAAACATTGCACACATATTTAAGAAAGATAGAAAGGAGGACCCTGGGATCTACCAACCTTCCAGCCTCATCTCTGTGCCTGGGAAGATCATGGAACAGATCCTCCATGGAAGTTATGATAAGGCACATAGAGGACTGGGAGGTGATTCAAGACAGCCAGCATGGCTTCGTCAAGGGCAAGTCCTGCCTGACAAATATAGTGGCCTTCTAGAATGGAGTGACTACATCAGTGGACAAAGGAAGAGCTACCAATGTTGTCTATCTGGACTTCTGTAAGACCTTTGACATGTCCCCCACAACATCCTTCTCTCTACATTGGCGAGATATGGATTTGATGGATGGACTATTGGGTGGCTGAGGAACTGGTTGGATGTTCGCATCCAGAGGGTAGTGGTCAACAGCTCAGTGTCCAGATGGAGATTGATGAAAAATGGTGTCCCTCAGGTGTCCGTATAGGGACCAGTACTCTTCATCAATGACATAGACAGTGGGATCAAGTGCACCTTCAGTGGGTTTGCAGATGACACCAAGCTGAGTGGTCCAGCTGACATGCCTGAGGGACAGGATAGCATTCAGAGGGACCTGGACAAGCTTGAGAAGTGGGGCCATGTGAACATCAGGAGGTTCAACAAGGTCAAGAGCAGCATCCTGCACCTGGGTCAGGGCAACCCCTGGTATCAATACAGGATGGAGGATGAAAGGATTGAGAGCAGCCCTGCTGAGAAGGACTTTGGGGTACTCGTGGATGAAAAGCTGGACATGAGCTGGCAATGCTCGCAGTGCAGAAGGCCAACCATCTCCTAGGCTGCATCCAAAGCAGCATGGCCAGCTGGTCAAGGGAGGGGATTCTGTCCCTCTACTCCATTCTGGTGAGACCCCACCTGGAGTCCTGCATCCAGCTCTGGAGCCCTCAGCACAGGAAAGACATGGATCTGTTGGAGTGGGTCCAGAACAGGGACACCAAAATGATCAGAGGGATGGAACACCTCTCCTGTGAGGACAGGCTGAGAGAGTTGGGGGTATTTTACCACGAGAAGAGAAGGCTCTGGGGATACTTTTTTGCAGCCTTTCAGTACTTAAAAAGGGCTTCTGAGAAAGTTGGGGACAGACTTTTTAGCAGGGCCTGATGCAGTAGGACAAGGGGTAATGGTTTTAAACTAAAAGAGGGTAGATTTTGGCTAGATATAAGGAAGAAGTTTTTCCCAATGACGGTGGTGAAACAGTGGCACAGGTTGATCAAAGAGGTGGTGGATGTCACATCCTTGGAAACATTCATGTTGAGGTCAGATGGGGCTCTAAGCAACGTGATCCAGTTTGGGATGTCCCTCGTCATTGCAGGGGGGTTGAAACAGATGGCCTTTAATGGTACGTTCCAACCCAAACTATTCTATGATTCTATAAATTTAAAGTTTGCATTTATTAAGGAAAAAGAGAGATGTCCACTAACTGTTTGCAAATCTAGTCCCTGGATGTTAAAAAGGCACATCCATAAGGCAGTGTCACAGAAGTGCTTTTGCATTCACAAATGAGAATGAGCAAATGCTGGCTGCCTGTGAAATTACTGCATACAGAGTATTTGGTGGATGTGTGCGTTCAGTGCTCATGCAGATCCAGCCTTTGCACTTTGGAAAACTTCCTGTGCAAGTTAATTAAAATACAAAGTCTGTATTAGCCACTTCATATTCTATGGTAGCTACTGAAGGAAGTTATATTGCCTCCAATAAATTGAGAGAAAAAAAAGGTGTTTCAGTGATCTCATTCAGAGTCTTTCATAAATGTCAAACACTGCATTACTGCAAGGGATAATTCCTTGCTTGTTCACAGGTATAATATGTGGACTTACTATATGTTAATCATTGTTAATTATTCTTGTTATTCATTCTTCAGATAATCTGGTGTCTCTTCACCTCTTTCTCCAGTCTTCTGTTACTAGTTCAAACATTGTGAATGCTTCTGCTAACTAACTCTTTAAAGGTTCCTGATTACATTAACCAAAAAATGGAATGCCAGAAAAATCTTGGTATGGATATTAGGAAGATTAAAATGCTGTCTAATTTGCCAATCACAATTAATAGGTTTATTGAGTGCAAACTGTACCTTTCAGAATTACACCCAGCATTGATTTCTTAAACAATGAGAAAGCTGTTTAAACTCTTTAATAAGACACGCTCTT
>NW_010535389.1:17226-17838 GCF_000687285.1 Phaethon lepturus
CTATGCTGATGTTTATTCTGAATGACTGGAAATGTTAAAAATTGTTCCAGGAGTGATCATAATTTTATTATTACTTGTATCTACTGGAAAAGTGGTATATTTTTTTTTATGATGGTACAAAGCAGGAAGAACACAGGGAGAAACAGCTGCCCAACACTAGCATAGCATAGCAACGCCTCTGTGGGTCCTGGAGCCAGAAGGCAGACTGCTATCACAGAGAGCTGAGGGAAGGAGACCTCTGGGAGTGGGTCACAGATGAGTAATATCTCCCTGTGAGTCCCAGTCTGTCATCCTGAGACATGGATTGAGCATGCAGCTAGGTCCCAACGTTTCCCTGAGATGACCTTGTTGCTTTACTTTTTCCTGACACTAGGAATTAAGATTATCTATTGGTTTGAGCATCATCACAGTTCTAATTCTGTGATCTAGTTTTGGCCCAGGAGCTGCACTGGAACTGCTAAGTAACCCTGGGCTATAGCAGCCCTGTATGCAGAGCTTCCCCATCTACCCATAATCTCAGACTACAGGAGAAGCACATGCAAGAGAAGGAAAATATGTGAGCCAGACTAACCTCTGTGACCTACGTGCCAGAGTTGAAATCGACAGCCCAAC
>NW_010535390.1:0-18783 GCF_000687285.1 Phaethon lepturus
CACCTGGCATGGGTCCGGAGCGAGTCTCGCACTCTCGCACCTGTGGATCCACTGGAGACGACTGCAGCCCCTCGGGCACCGCGCCTGCCAAGGCAGCACGCACAGATGCTATCAAAGCAGTTGCCCTAGGAAAGACTGGGAACCGATTTCCTTGGTTTTCTCCACCCTTTTTTCCCATCTTTCAGCTGGCCCCATGCCTAGGAACAAAGCCTTCTTTAAAGTTTGGGTTCTTTTTTTGCTTGCTTTGCTTTTACATTTTGGAGTGGATATTCATCCCTGTCTGACAGAAATACCAAACCCATAATTCTGAAAATTCTGCAGGTTAACTTTTTAAAAAGAAAATTAAATGCGTTTGACAAAGCCACAATGACGTGAACCAACCTCACATTTCAAAACACTTCATCTCACCAAAAACATCTTTCACAATCGTAACCCGCTTGAAGCATGACCAACCAGCAAAGTAGGCTTACAAAGTGTACTAGTACAGCCCTTCTTCATACCATAACTAAAATTTCAAGCAAGATGCTCTGCCGTTTTTTTTTTCTTCCAATTTCAGTAGCAATGGTGCTATATAACTTATGGGGCACATTTTGAAAATAGCATGTATTGCTTATACTGGTTTCTCACAAGCTTAAGGAAATAAACCTCACCGCATGTATTTACAGAGCTGTTTGCAAGATTTTGGAGTCTAATTAATCTGAAGTTCTCCCCAGATGAGAAAATGAAGAAGTCACAGGAAGATTGAGAAGCGGCACAAGAGTGGAATTGTCTCAGGAAATTAATCAAAACGTGCATAACCAATTATTTGACAGATATTATTTCTCCTAATTACAGCCAGATACCACAGCTGACAGAGAAGGTAAGGTGGCTTTTATATAATAGCAAAGCACAGGACATCTGTCACCAAAATCTATTCTACAGCTAGTTCCCTTAGTATCTCAATTAAGACAGTCTCTGATAAAAATCACAGATAAATAACTCTGTACATTTTCCTATTCTGTGGCTGTGTAAGCAAATGAAGCCCACAAGCTGCTAAGTCTGGAAAATACTGCCCTGTGTGCTCGACGTCCTGTCCAGATGCAGGAAGAAATCCAGCTGAGATCGTTATCTTGACCCATGCTCAGCTTATGCTTGCAATACGCTTTTGTGCTCGCATTATCCCATGCTGTTTGAAAACACAAAACAACTTCGTTGAGTTTCTAACATCCGTTATTTCACCATGCCCTGTGCTGTTAATCTTCAGTGCTGAGGGTGGCTTTGTTTTGTTTCAGAGTCATCGAACTAAACTCAGTCCATTGGGGTCAATTCACCACCAGCAACCCTGGCAATACTTTTATGCCGCTCCAAATACTGCCTATTTACAGTTCAAACACACTCGTACCTATGTTCACGCACACCCACACACACTTACAGGCACAAGTATATAAATATATGGGTACACACACACACGTAGAAATAACTCAAATACAATTTCATCATGTTCGCCTTTAAAAATAATTTTAGCCAGTGGCATTGCAAAATCTGCCTGGCCTATACCCAGGAGGCTGCACCTGCACAGATCCCAGTTGCAGAACCCCTCCTGTAATTGTTAAGCAATTTGCCTGTTAAGCACCACTGGCAAGAGTCTGGCAGATCTTACGCTCAAAAAACCACATTTGTTTGGCTCATACGTTACTAAGACAATGCATTATTCTCCAGACTGTCTAGAAAACTGCCTGTTGCCATACTGGCAAAAGGTTTTGCTTACACTCTCAAATAGATTAAATGCTCCTTTACTTCCAAGGAGCACAGCCCAGAAGTACCACATCCTTCCTAAGACGATGTTCCTATCCTGCGTGTTCTTCCTAGATTTGGAGATGTAGGAAGGAGCAGGGCTCGTTGTTCCCTGTCCCACTCCTACCTACTCTTCTATAGAGGAGCTGGCTCTGAAAAGGGAGATGTGGAATAGCTCAGGCTTTTTCCCTTGGAAAGAACAATTACTTTCTGTTTGTCCTCACTTCGCTCTCTTGCCAGGTCTTTTAGTTAGTCTTTCACGAATGTTGTTATATTCATCCTGGTCAGTGCAGCTGGCGTGGGCAACAGCAGTGAAAATGCACTGCAGCCCAGGCTGTGATACATGGCAGCAACCAAACTAAAGATGACCCACAGACCACAGGTCTGGTTCTACAGCTCTCTCAAAACCACCTTGTAGTCTGTACTACCACTGTAGTAGCGGTCTTCACTGCTACTGCCCTGCTAACATGTGCTACTTACTGCTGGGGTGCAGAAAAACATATCAAAAACCACTGGCAAAGATGTGGTCTGCATAAACACTGTAACATGACTGCAAATAAGGGCTCTCAAGGAGGTCAGGGAAATGCTGACAGTGCAGGTATAGAGGTGGGAGTTGAGAAGCATTTTCCGTTTGGCTGATTCCTCCAGCTTCCAAGAAAGCAGAACTGTTTATTTCCAAAAATGCACACAGAAGTTGCACCAGAGATGCCCGACTCAATCACTGGTTGCTCCACGTAATACCCAAGGCACTGAATTTTGTCCGCGCACTCAGCTCAAAAATGAGCAACAAAAATTAGTCACGTTCTCCATTTCCTTGAGTTTCTCATTCTCGATTCCCCCTCTTTTGCCTTGGCTAGAACAGAGAAAGAGATCAAACATAAGCAAGTGTGCAGATCTCTGGTGAAACAGCTTCTGAGATTTCTGGTGATAAGCGCAGAACCACTTCTCGTACAACAGCTACCTAACGCTGTCTAGAAGCACCTCTGTTAGCCCGAACCACTTGCCCTCTGTAGCCAGTGGGAGGCAATAGGTTGACAGATTCACCCTCTAGAGATGCTCATCTCAGACGCATACCTCGGTAAAATGAACTTTGGCGATACCTCTCTCTCTTTCAAAGTTAACTGCAGGAGGATCCTGGAAAACTTCAATGTGCATTTATAAGGGTGATAATATATGAATGACTGGCAGTGAAAGAGCTGAAGCTAGGTGAGAGGGATCCTGCCTTTAATATCTTGCAGCCCACATAAAGCACACACAGAAAGGCACGTTGAGCCTGGAGTGCTGATTGCTATAGAAACCGCAGTATCAATTCTGTGTCTTTTACCTTGATTCTTATTCCCCCTGTAAATTTGGGATAAGTAAAAGTCTGGGCTACCAGTCCCTTACTTAGTGAATTTCTAAAATAGAACGAATTTTGAGGCCATTCTTTGCCTTCCTTTATGATTTACACACACACACACAGAGGGTGAAAAGCTTTCTAGCCATGCCATTAATCTGCAGGTACTTCAGTGAGGAGCTGATGTGCAGGTTTAACAAACTACTGAAGATCAGCACTTGAAAAATGAGGACCATTGTTATTCCATGCCTTGCAGATTATTAACTGATAGCTGTAGTCTCCATCCTTTGCTTGCGCTTAGTAACTTGGAAATCTCTGTACATTTAGAGGAGCATTCAGTTAAACTGAAATGGATTTCTCTGTCTAATTAGTCTAAGTGCTCTCTCCTAGCCTTTGTCCTTGTCTTTCTGGGATCTCATTTATGGTGCTATTTAAAAGGAGCCACATCTGTTACAATGAGCTGTCTGTCAACTAAACATCCCATATCGGACACAATTTTCTCTCACCTTTTACTTATACTTTTCAATAACAAGATGATAGATGCAGATCGTAGTCAGCAGTTTTTTTAAAACTGTTGAAAGGAAAGTTTGCTCTCCTCCCTATCCTCCTCGAGCTTGCAATATAGTCTTGCTTTAGAGACACCAGGAACACAGAATAGAAAACGTGGATGAGTTTGGCCTTCAAGTTTGCTTTTCTTTAGACCACAAAAAAAAAAATTACCTTGGTTTTTGCATGTTTTAATTGAAAAGACTGTTAATCGCTCAGTAGCAATAGACATATGCCTCACTGTAAATTTTACATCCATCCCTAGCAGTTGCAGCTGGTGTTGATTCAGTGTTACCCTGATAACCCTGCTGGGTGGTTTTTTACTTGATTTACATTCCCTGTGAAGGGTGGAGGTAACATTTCCAAGAGTGTGAAAACAAAGTGACCTTACAGCTAAACTCTCCTCCCTACAAGCAGCAAAGCAGCGGGTTTTACCATCTAACCTTTAAATGCAAAATTCCACGGGCCATCCTGAGCAACGCCGCTGCGATGAGTTTTGTTTTCATCTGCCAGCCACAGACATTCAGGGCCAGCTTCGAGCGTTCGTTTGTTACTTCGGTTTTCTCCACCGGTGTTTTTTGCACACGCATGGGGGAAGGTAGAGGCAGCCCAGGGGAAGGAGGCAGACGCGGTGCTGCAGGTGTTCCAGAGCCTAGCCCTGGACGTGCCGCGGCTGCAGAAATACACGGCACCGCGCTGAAGGCTGCCGCCCCACCTCCCAGCCGCGCAGCCGCGTTTCCCAGCCCGGCGCCGGGCAGCGAAGTTAACCGGGGTCCTGAAGCTTCGCCGTGGCTCAGCTCGGGGGAGCACCCACGCCGCTGGGGCGGGGGCTGCCGCGGGGGGTCTGCTGCAGTTTTGAGCGCAGCTCGCTGCGTTGCCTTGAGGGGACAGCTCTTTCTCGTGGCTCTTTTGTGCGTTTCAACTATGAATTTTTAATATTTGTTGTGCCTGGTTCATCAGCAACCTGGTGTTTGGAGGCCTTCAGCGGCCCGATCTCAACACGAATAACGATTAACAGCAACAACAAAAACCTTTGTCTGAAACACCGGTGTCTTGCTGGCAATGGATAGCTGGTCAATACTTTACTCTGTGCAAATTTAGTACCGTGCACAGGAGAGAACAATTTATTTTTTTTTAATCCATCTTCTATCAGTGTGTCATCAGTTACTGGCTACTCTCTTTGTGTACAAATTCTGGTAGATCTGAAGTCTAAGTTTTAGTCTAACATTTTAGTCTTGGTTGAAATGCAGACGTTGCCCTTCCTGCACAATTTGTATACCAAAAGCCAGACTTAACATTCCTTATGAAAACCGTGAGAAGAGCAAGCAGAGCAGGGCTCAGTCTTTACAAAGACCAGGACAAGCCTCTGTCCGAGTGAAACAGCTGTGACAAAAGGTGGGACTGGCACAGGGTGTTACTGATGGCTCCTCCATGTCGCTCTACACGTCTCCGTTTTAGACAGCAAAACCGTGTTGGCACCAACTGATATTTAGCAACTCATGATTTGAAAGGTTCGGTCTTTTTGATGGCAGGAGGATTTAAATTAAATTCTGACACCTCATCTTAGCATACCCCTTAATACCTTTAGCTCTAGTTTACACTCAGGGTGAGGATGCTGGTTGTCTGATCTGAGCCAGCCGTGGAGCTGTCTTTGCCGCATTTTGTCTCACAATACAGATACCTTCTCTTGGATTGTTTTTTGGCTTTGCCAAGTTTAGCGTGAAGCACAGCATACAGCCAGAGGGAACAAAATCTATGTTTTTTAACCGTCTTCCTTAATGAGCCTGCCCCAAATTAAAACAGCCTCCATTATAACTTCAAAAACCTTCCCACTTCTCAAAGATATACTGCATATATCTCAAAAGCAAAGTTCATGCCAAAGGGCTTTTTTCTCTTTTCTTTTTTTTTTTTTTAGCTTAGCTGCCAAATGCAGCATTAACTCACCAGCTGAAATGCTGATTCATCAGACCCTACTCGTCAGAAATGTCTGTGTGCTCTCAAATAGATATTGCTTTCTTTTCTGAGAGTTTAGATGCCTCTTGTGTGATAAGTTTCAAGCTTTATGGCCTCAAGAGATACCTCAACCTTATTTGGTTCTGGATGGCCAGCATAGATTTAGACCTGTTAGTTACCCTTTCAAAAGCTCTCACGGTGTTGGGGGCGGAGGGGTGTTAATGTTTTTTATTATTATTATTATTTTAATTATTGAATTAGGTTCTTTGTTCTGTTTTTGTTGTGGTTTTGTTTTTTGGGGGGGGGTTGTGTGGTTTTTTTTATGAATAGTCTCATTTGTAAGCTGGAACATAGGTGTTTCTATCTGTCCATCTTATGGGTGATATTTTTGTTTTCAAGGGGCCCTACCTCAGCAGGGACATGTTGCTTAACACTGAAGTGATGCACAGTGTTATCAGCTCCCTTGATTTTCTGATTTCACTGAAATCACCAGATTACAGCAGGAAGTTGGAAGTTAAGAGAAGACAAAATTAACACAAGAGCAGAAATAACAAGAGGAGGGCAGAAACTGAGAGAAGGGGTATTGGTTTGGTAGTTCAGGGCAAAACCAGTTTCTGGGCAGAGGCAGATGATGCGGCTTAGAGTGCATCTAGTAGATGGCAAAATCACCTTGCTCAGTCAATGTAAGAGAGCTAACAGTACTAATTCTCTTCTCACACATATTTGGTAAATGCATTTTAAATAAAAATGACTAATTATTATTTGTTTTTAACCTCAAAAATGCTATAAAATTTATGACCTTACATAGGAATCTTAAAGGTCTGAGTCTGACTGAATCTTTTTGTGTTACCACTATTGTCAATGAATCCAGAACGAGCAGTTTATATTAAATTCACCACCGGTCAGACAACATATAGGGCAAAGAATATGGTAAATTTCATAACATGAGCACACCCTCAAATCTGATCCACTCAGATCTGTCAATGAATTCCAGCAAAATTTCGCTTTTGGATTCAGAGATACTTGGTTTCGGCCTGAATCGGTTCAAATCCAGCTCCTGCTGCTATTTACAATGTTATCAAGTGATAGTGTTTTTTAAAACATTGTCATTCCCCTTGCACTGGTATTTTATGGGCTGAAGTCCCATGATCCCTCATGCAGCTGTCAAAACCTCCAACTTTCCCAGGACAACCGTTACAGTTTATTTAAGTGCTCTCGGTGCCAAAATCTGGGGCATTATGGAAATCTGAGGGTAGGACAAAATAAACTGAAGCTGAGTGTCAGAAAAAATGAAACAGGGAATATATTGCTCACTGACTGAGTTAATACAAAAATGAATTAGATAATAAAAGCCTCCTTTGAAAAGAAGGAGCCACCACCAGAATTTCTGTTTTTACTGCAAAACTCAGTGCTGAAAGGCTGCAAAAAGTAGGCACTTCACCCCAGAACTGAGGGTTGGCTTCGCATCGCTGTGCAAATACAGCGTTTGCCATAGGACAGGCATGTTCTTTTACAGCTTAATAAACATGGCAGTCGTCCAGTCACGTCCCAGGGATGCCAAAATTTTACTTTCCCCACTTAGCCCTCGCTGTTAAATACTTCCAGTGCCTTCTACAGGGCCATTTGCAGGGACGGGAGAGCTACCAAGATCTGACCCTAAAAGACCCAGGCAAGAAAAACGAAAAATGGATGGTTCTGAGAAAGATAAGAAAAATAGGACAAAAATCATAACCAAAGATTACAGATGCCTCTTGCCTTTTCTCCTTGTATGTTCACAGGTGACTTGATGGAGAAGAACCGGGTCCCACAGAAGCCCGGCGGCAGTGGGGGGCACTGTGGAGGTCAGGGCTGGAAGGCAGCGATGGGATCGGACAGGACCCAATGTGTCATTAGGCTTTTCTGACGCATCTTTCATTGTAGGAGGTTTGTTGGCCTGCTGGGCTGCGTAGCCTCTCTGATACAAAATGTAGCATCTGAAGAAAACACACTGATCAGTCTTAAGGTAAATGCAGGGTTACAGATTTAGTGTTCAAAGTTTCCTTTCAATTTATTTAAAAAAAAAATTAAATTGGTACTACCAAATTTAATGACAAGGCTACCCTGCTGAGTTTGGAGCCCAGAAAGCTATTGTCTCCCTGGTCTATGTATCCTAGACTGTGCTAATGTTTCCTATAATGCGGCTAATAACCAACCATCAGCAATAAATGCCTTGTCATCTCATTGTCGCACACAGCAATAGCTGGAGCATTGATACTGACAAATGAACCTGCGTAATCACTTTAGATTTCTTTGTTACATTTCACAGTGTGAAGACTGCTTCTGCTCAGCACGTCACAAAAATACAAACAAGAGCTATAGCTGTCTCTTCCATCAATCTCAGCGTATTTTTGTCAGCTCTCTGCCTCTACAGCCACAATCCTGCCACCGCTTGACAGCGGATGGGGGAGACGATGGTTTGGTGAAGAGTAGATGAATGGTGGTCTGAGCGGGACGGGACGGATGGACTTCTGTGCTCTCCCTTCTCCTTTGTAGACAAGTTTTGCCTTGAGAGAGCAAGTGGTCAGGGGGAAAGTGAACTTTTTTTGTACTTTCCAAGGTTGCTTCACATGGCAAAAGAGAAAAGTGGGGAGGGGGGGGTTCTCATTAAAATCCAGTTGAGTCTGCTGTTTTCCCTTTTACCTTTTCAATCTTTTTATAGTTTCAAATCATTAACCATCAGCATGAAGCTCAAAGGTAGTGCTAGCCGTCTATGAAACAGTGACACATTTGACAATAATGCTTTTGAAGAGCTTGTCACATCCTCTTCCCAAATCAGTCTCATTAATGCTCAGACTGTCTCTCTTTTCTCCCTGATTCTTTTCTCCTGATTTCTCTCCAATTAGCTTGTTTTTTTATGCTCCCTCGTTCCACAGTTTGAGCTTAAAAAAAAAAAAAAAAAGAAAAAAGGAAAAAAGAAAGGAGGTGGATGTCATTTCCATGAACCCCAAGGCCAAGTTAATCAGCAGAATTAATGACTCTATTACCCATTAGACTTGGGGCTATGGTGCTTATATGGCAGCATCCAGTGTTCTCCGATCCCATGCTTCTTCACTTTGCTCTGACAAATGTAAACTTTTGCTCCCTCCTGCAAGCCCGCTCCCTGAGCCAGCCAGCCCCCCACGCTCCCCCTCACCCCACAGCTCCTGCCGTGACCCAGATGCCTGGGGGCCCTGACCTGGAAAAGTGGCTGGCAGCTCTCCGCGTTTCAAACCCAGCATGAGGCACAAGGCTCCGCAAAACAAGGATTTATCTTGTCTGAGGTGCTTTACCTTCCCCTCTTCACCACCAACCCATGCAACGGGCAAAACGTCACTTGCCCTTCCGTAGGACAGAAACAGGAGCAGAGAGACAGGCCTTAATGGCAGGAGCAAGCCAAGGGAAAGGCCTTAATGGCAGGAGAAAGCCAAGGGGAAGAGCTGTTGAGCCCAGATGTGAGCTCCCGATGCCCCTGTCATTGGAGGACATGCCCACGAGGACGGCAGGGAAGGGCTTGCACAGCCTGGGAGTCCCTCCGGACAGGCAGTGGGTTCCTCAAAAACGGTTTGCAGGGTTTATTTCACGAATCCTCTCTCAAGCCCTCTCACAGCACAGTGCCTGAGCCTTCCAGGCCTGAGCCGCCCCTGTCCTCCCGTGTTGAAAGGGCTCAGCCCTAGCTCCTCCATCGCGGGGGGAGGCAGCGCAGAGGCACCCGAGACCCCTCAGCATGGGCGGCGACGCTGCATTTCGGCACCGGTCGGTGTGGCACCGCTGTGTAGACGAGGCCAGGTCTCAAACCGGGTCATCAGGGCAGTCTGCTCTCAGTCTGCCTTTCCCCGCTTTTGTCAGCGCTTTCGCCAGGGACGAAGTTTGCATCACCGGAGAGCGAGCGTGCTCAGGCCCTGAGCTGACGGAGAGTGGCTCTTTCTGTGTCACTGAGTTTTGCACGGAAATTTCAGGTAATTTTTTCTTCTCTTGTTCCAACTGGTCGATTCACATTTTTAACAAAATCGCATTGCCACACGGGCAAAACACAGACAGCCCCATTCCCCTGCCCCCAGCTACCTCTTTCAGGAAACAGCGCGCTTTTGTGATTAAAAAAAGGATATGATAAGAAAGGACTTTCCTTGGCTTGAAGTACGAGAGAGGGGCTTCAATTGATTTTCTGAGAGGATAGCCTTATTTTCACACTTGTAAACCAAAGAAAAGCACCACCCTTAGGAATGATTTGCACACCTGCTCCAGTCTGCAGCCACCAGCCTTAAAAATCAGTGTCAGCTCTGCCTTGATCTCACTAGGAGCGAGCTGACTACTGGCGAGGGTCCCTTGCTGAAGCACCGCAGCGGGGCATCATCCCCAGGACTCAAACCTCCCAGAAAGCACAGCAACCACCCCAAAAATGTCTGTGTGCTTCTGCAAACGCCTCAATCCTTTTAGCCTGGGTGATCCCTGCACTTAAAAGGAAACAGAAAATTGAGCTTTGTCTCACGCCCTTTGCACGTTGAAGCAGTTTTGTCGATAAAAAGGCAGCCCCTGCGCTGCGGTCGAGCCGCTCTCCACAGGAAGGTGCAGGATATCAAGCCCAAGCTGCATGAGGTACAAGCTGCCTGTGCAGCAACTAGTAGGGACATTTTTAACTAACAGAAATAGAAATAAAAGGCAAAAGACAAGTGCTACATGCCAACGCACCCCGGAGCAACCAGGAAAGACAGATATCTTTTCAGACGTGCACATCCATTAACTCCCTACACAGCTTTTAAATCTCACAACACATAGGCCTTGCTGCGGCAGGGATGCAAACCGGGGTCAGCCAAGGCTGAGCCCGACCTTTCCTTCTTTGCAGAGCACAGTACTTAAATAAAGGGGACAAAAACAGAAGGAAGCATCAAAGCAGCTGTGTGAGGCTGCCTGCTCCGCCAGGGAGCGGAAAGGCTGGGAGCATGACCTCTTCCAACTCCTCTGCCTGCCGTGGAGCAGCTCAGTCTCACACCGGAGTTTTTATGCTATACCTCCATCACGGTGACACTGTTTCCAGCTCTGTCGCTGACCAGCCAAACGGAGCAGTCTGCAGGAGCAAGCCTTCGAATTACAGCCGCAGCGCTGCAAACGAACCGATTCAGGTGCAATTCTACTTCGCGCATGCAAGCAAAATGACCTCAAACAGTGCCATGCGCTCGGTCACCCACTGGTGCAAGTCCTTCCCTCCTTCTCTCATAAACTGGGACTTTGCACATGCGGCCATGCAAGGTTCTGCAATGGCGAGTTGAAAACACAGTTGCAAAAATACACAAGATGCATCTAGACATTACGAAGCCTCAGTATCAACTGCTCAAGCTGCTCTCCTGTAAGTTGTTGCTGTGGAATAGCAACAAGCACGGGTTGAAGTGAGACAGCACGTTCTCCACACCCCATTACCTGTAGCTTTTCCCTTCCTTGGGGAGATATTTCACACCCTTCCCAGGTGGATCTCTTTCTTCTTCCAAACGTGACCCTCCTTGGCAGCCACCATGGCTTTTGTGTAGCTGCAGCCCTACTGTGTAAAGCCCTGGGTATGACCTAAGGAAGGAGGACAACGCAACTGGACCAGGAGGCTGCAGGCAAATGGCTGTTCAAGAAGGAAGGGAATAGAAAACGTCAGCTGCTCTACACAAGCTTTAACTGGCTGTTTTGGACACAGGAGTTTTCAAACACTGTAGAAATAGCTTGACTGTAGATAAAATAATTATAGAAAATTATAGAAAACTGAGTTCTTCCCCTCCTTTCCTTTTACCTTTCCTGAATATTTGTTGCATCTCCTTAAAGTCTCCTTGCTTCTTCCTGAAGGGCCCAATCCTCTGAAGCAAATGGGAGATGAATCTAAAATAGACAAAGGATTCACAGACCCGGCCTCTTTGGCACTTGCCACTGCTAGCAGCTGTGCCGCAGCAGCACCCTTGCCCTCGCATTACCAAAGTACCACCCAAGCCAGCTCTGGCAGTGGTAAAACATACTTGCTGCTATAGATTTGCTCAAGGTGCCTCTTGGGCTGCAAACCCATCAGAGGTACCGCAGTTCTGGTGTCATCTTCCAAGGCTCAGTCCCATCTCCTTCATGGTCAGCATGAAAACCACGACTGCTTTGCTATGAAGATTTTCTTACATGAACTTCATAATGCAGCAAAAACGTTGACCTCAAATTTCCCCGCGAAACAGGGAGAAAAGCTACCTTGCCGGTCACTGGGGGAGAATAATAATCAGTGAAAAAATTAGGATAAAATCCATGAGTAAAAACCGAGAAGCAGCCTAGCCAGTGATTAGCATTAGCATTTCTCCCACATGGAGATATTATTTTGCCACCATATTTTTCACGCGCTGTTGTTTCAGACTCACTGGACTGACGTGATTGAGCAACCGCTCCCTTCACCCAAAACTAAACTGACCTGAGAGAACATCTTTGATTTTATTGCCTTGCTTTGAATGCCTGTTCAGGACACAGTGCTTCTTTAGATATAGCTTTAATATGTACTTTTCTAAAGTGCTGTCAACAGTAAGTATAGCAGACCAGGGATAAATTTGGCCCAATGCATTTAACCAGATGAAATCGAGCTAAGGCACAGGGGACATCCTTGAGTTCCAACTCATCTGCCCCCCAAAATCTATAGTAATAATAATATTTTTATTTTAGTACTCATATCTGAAGGCCTCTAGGTACTTTAAAAAAATGTATAGAGTAATAAAAGCAATTTAGTCCCCAATACTTGCATATTTTAATTCATGGTAGATTGTTATTCCTCTGCACACATATTGCTTTAGTCATCTACATTCTTATACCCTTTCTTTTTACTGTACAACTGAGTTCTTAACTATATTTATGGACTGCTGTATTTTCCCTGTACACCTATGCACCTTATTATTTATTCATAATCTCCCATTTCCCTTTAAGTTATTGTTCGCAATATATTTTTAAAGTCAATAATAAAGCTTAAACTCCAGATTTTGACTTTCTAAACTGAACGAGAGACTGCACGGGGCTAAGCAATGTTTGGTTTACACATGGGAGTGAGGACAGGATTTGGCCCAAGAATACGTCCCTCCAGGTAGGAGGGAAACCGTTAAGATTCACACCGCATCCTGCCTCTCTTGCACGCAAACACGGAACAGGCACAGCTACCCACTGACTCTACACTTGCTGTGAGGAGGATGCATTTTGCTAGGACAGACTTCTCATTAACGATCAAAATTCCTCGTAGTGGCAGGTTAGCCAAGGCCTTAACGGCGCACCGCACCATTTCCCAAAGCACCGTCCTGGAAGCAAGGATGCCCTTGGCAAGTCCTTCCCAGGACCGCTGCCCCCGCCGACAGCACCGACACGGGTAGGTCTGCATGCAGCCGTTCAGCTCGGGAGCGCCGCGGTCATAATTATCTGCTTTGTAATTGAGAGTGCTGGATGTTTAGAAACATGGCACTTCTGAGCCTGGTGTTTTTCCATGCCTCGTTCCCTTGAAGGGCTTTCCCAGAGAGGAACGCTGAACTAACTGCTAAAATGGATTGGTTAAAAATGCATTAAATCTCTATGTACATATCCTCCTTCAGAATTAACTTGGCCTTTATGAGACTTATCGTACTTTACCTTGATTCTGAACAAGGACAGCTACACAGGGATTTAATGCAAATCAATGAACCCACTTTAAATTCAGATTGTTTAGCTAGTTTGAATTTCTTTCCTTCCACATGCTTGCATAGACTAGCACATGACTCAACATATCTGAGGGATGGCTGACAGAGGGTAGGAATCTGCAAAGCGTTGTGCCTGTTTTCCTGAGAGGTGGTGCCTACTTCCTATTTTCACTCAAGAGAGCCTGGCAAAGCATCCACATGCCCTTGCAGTCTTGAAAGAAACTTGCTTCTGAAAACAGCCAGGATCCTTTCCACCGCACAAAGATGTCTAGCAATGGCCCCTTAGGAAGTCCATGTCGTTCTACCAGGGTTGACACAAGGGCCTCCTCCACGCAAAATTGAGATGACTGGATGGGAGGAGGCAGCTCTACCATTTTTTGTAAATTCCCTCCTAAGGACCAAGTCATGGGGAGACACAAACACCATTTCTTATAACAACTTTTATTCACTGAGCTGTTATTTCCAAGAGCACATGCCACAGGGTTTTTGCTATCTACCAGCTATTCCAGCAAACCAAAAACAGGTCTGTCGCTGGAGTTACAGGAGACCAGTTGGTCCCACTTGATTGTGCATTTTTGGCAATGCTGAAATGCAGATCATTTAACTGCTTAAGAGGAACTACCATGTTTCTCTGACTTTTCTGCTCCAGAAAGGAGGAGAAATGAGCTGTGAATACAAAACCTTGCTGTCTGTCTTACAGCTTTCTCTCTTTCCCCATATATTCATACCAATATATCTAAGCCTTCTTCCTCTCTACTAGGTATGTTTCTCGTCAGAAGTCACATATTTCACTGTTCATCTCCTAAGGGCAGCCAGAATATCACATGAAAGGGGGTTGTAATTTCTCGGCTATTCCTTTGGGGTTCATATCATAATTCAGAAAAGCCCAGACAAGCCTGTAACTTGCAGGATTTTGCAAGTTTTTCCTGCACACTGTCTTTTCTAAATACATTCAAAATAGAATTCTCAATACCAGCAGACTCAGTACATATGAAAAAATGTTTTTTTGTTGCTGGGTTTGAGATGGAGGAAGAGAGGCCAGAGTCAGCAAGACGCTGCATTAGGTTAGAAACAAGTGAGGCATAGGCTGTGTCACTGCCCTCTCACAATGTAGCCACATGCTCTTAGACTGCATGAGGAGAGAAAAGATGGCATTTCTTGCATCACACATGTCCAGTCTCTGCCATCTAAAAAAAAAAAAAAGCTTATCATGAGCACCTGGACAAGTCTCACCAGAGTTCTCTGTTGAAGGTAAATAAGATTCATAAGCAGATGGGTTCATTCTGGGTTTGATGTCATTCCTAAGCCTCGGGATCAATGTCTTTCCCTCCTCTCTCTCTCCAGACAGAAGCAGGCACCAATTCCTCAACGCATTTAGAGCACCGCTCTGTCCCTCTGCCTGCATCCCTCCTTGTCCCTTTGGCTCCACCATCTTGTTATCATCAAGCTCTGTACCCCAGATGGCATCTTCCGTGGATTATCCTTTCTCTGTCTTATGTACAGATCAGTTAAAAAAAAATCCACCGCTATATTTTCAGGTTTTCCTTCTTTCTGTTCAAATAATTAAAGCATTTTTCCAGGCCTTTGTTACTCCCCTTCTCAAGGCCTGCAGACTCACCTCTGCAAATGATAGCCATCCTTTCTGCTGGCATCGCTTCTTCTGCCTTCTAAGCACATCATAATGCTGGTCTCCAGCGTCACGCACCTCACATACTCACCTATGCGCTCTAGCCTCTTTCTTCATCTCCCACCAAACATCTCCTCCAGGTTGTCACTGACACCAGCTTTGCTGCCTGCTCTTCAGCTTCTTGTGATGATATCTTAACGTGCTCACTAGTACAGGCCCTTACACGAACACCCTCTGTACATCTGTCCACCAGGTTTATCCACCAGACCTTCTCATTTTGCTCCTCCCCGCGGGAAGTCACATACAACCAGCCCCTCAGCGATGGCTGGGGCAGCCGGCAGCCAGCTGCCACACGGTTTGCGGTAATTAATTGTAATTGCTTTCACAGCTTAGAATTACTTTGCCCTTCTTTGCCCTCCTTCCCTTCTCTTCGACTGTGCAACTTCATATATGTGTTTGTACAGCATCAAGCAATCACCACTACTCCCGAGTCCCCGTTGCTCCTACTGAAATGCAGACACCAAATGATAGTGTCTTGAGACCCTGGAAATACCCTGGATGTAAAGATAGGTGCTGCCTTGTCTTTCACACACATGCACACAAACATTAGGTGATCACATAGAGCTTAAGTGAGAGGCACTATGGAAGATATAGTTAGTGAATTGCCCTTTTGCTTATATCTTGTTGCCGTAAAAATATCTGTCATTCTCTTAGAGGTTTGCTGCTTGGAGGGTTATTTTAATTAAAACGTAAAATGTCAAACATTAGTAAGAAGGAGGATAACCCTGTGGGGAGTGAGGATGAATCAAATTTATTAGTCACTGAGCAGCAGGCTGGTAGCCCTTCACTTGGAGAAATTTTAAAAGGCAGTTAATGCGAAATACAGAATTAGTCTAATCTCCCCTGATTCTAACTAACCTTCTGAAAAACAGGATCACAAGTTTCCACCAATCCCAAAAATTAAAGACAATTTTGCTACAGAGATTAAAACAGCCTCGTTTTGTGTGTGTGGGACACACAAAAAGTAAGTCTTGTTTATGTCTCTCTTAGGGGCAATTCTCCCTGTTACTGAGAATCGGCTGTGCTTTGCACTGTACTCAGTGTGTAACATGACTCTAAGAGCCACTGGCATTTGATAGCAAACACGAAAACCATCCCTTGGGACTATTTCTTAGGGAACCGATTCCAAGAGCAGAATTTGCCAGTCCACACTTCTTCAGAGCAATGATGACTATAGACCCCTCAAGACAGGAGCCAGGAAGGTCAGGATTGCAGGACATACAAGCTCCACCTGTCCTCCCACTGGCTTGATGTCCTCTGCAGTTCTCCTTTACACTGTCGCTGAATCCACTGGATCTTTCGATCCGTCTTCCTCAACATCCACAAACAAATAGGATCTTTGTAATTTTAATGTTCCCTTCAAAAAACATCTCTGGTGTAATTTTACTTTGTTAGCATCGAGCTCACAAACATTCACCTTTTGTTTTCAAGTTTCAAACTTAACAAATTCAAAGGAAGAGGAGAACAACATCCCAGCTATCCCATAGGTATGTTGCCTTGTGACTTATTCCTTATACAGATTACCGAGAAGTTTATGGGGATGTTGAGAGCCCTTTACCTTAGGCATGCAGCTAAATGCACGTAGTGACATAGAGATAACCACGCCCGCGTCGCTGTGGGTGGGGGTCTCCAGCTGGATTTTCAGCTCCCCTGCAAATGGATGGTGTCATTTTCTCTGAGCACCTCTACACACAGCAGAAGCCACAGATTGTCATTGATAATCATGTCCCTGGGTTTATTTCCAGCCCCTGCACACTGTTCAGTCGTAGGGCAGGGTTCAAGCACTCCTCCCTGGTCATTCGTGGTCCACGCACTTGGGCTGTGCCCTCATGTTGGGCTGGTCCTTAGTCACACCGCCTTCATGCGAGAGCTAGGCTGCCTTGTGCAAAGGGGGTAAGTCCTCTCCTTGAGAGGACATCAGCTCTTACAGAAGTCAAGGCAGCCATCTCAACAGGGAAATCAAATAGGGGATAATTTTCGCACCATCGCTTCATAATGCAGTGATTTTTATTTTTTACATTTATGATGGGGTGTAAATTCTGGTAAAGATTTTGAACAGCTTTTAGCTAAGAGTCCTTAACATTAAACAGTTTCATTCAACTTGAAATCTAATTCTATATGGCAGAAAAGACAGGCAGCATTTGGGAGATGGGGAGAGAAAAAAAGAATAGAGCAACAATACAGAGCTTACAAATTACAACCAAGTGGAGCTGTCAATAAGATCCTGCTCACCATATTGTCACAGAATTTTCCTTCTGTGTCACGTTGGTCATTACTGTAACACTACATGAGAAATCACTCCATCTGTTAAAAAAGAAAAGAAAAGCAGCTGCTATCCTCCTGCAAAGATGGAATTAACAAACACCCAGTAACTGTATTCCTTTCAACATTTGCAGTCACAATTTCAGTCACACTTTATTTGTGCCACGCAAGCCACCAAGCAGTTCTACTGCCACAAGATTAAGGCCCTCAAAAAGCTCATTAACCAACGTGAAAGATGCTACCTATGGAAACTGCAATGACAGTGACAGTTTTAGTTCCTGCACTGATGGTTTGGAGAGCTTCGGGGTTTCTCTGGTGGCAGGAGAGGAGATGTTAACATTTAGGGGAGGGGACCACTAATCCAGTCGTTGCAGTGGAACAGGAGAATTCTTCATAGAGATTCAAGGTTATTTTGCTGACTTAGCTTGGCAGTGGAACCAGGTGAGTCCCATCACATCCAGTCACAGACAATAAAAGCATTTGACTGTGTGAAGCGGAGGAGCCTGGAGCAAAAGCAGCAGGCTGCCAGCGGAGGCACTCGGGCTAAAGGAGGAAGCCTGGGAAGGAAGATTTTATGACTTACCATTAACACTGAACAACGCATGGACCCCTTGGGAACAGGTTTCTTCAAGATCACAGCTAGGCTGTACGTACCAAGAAAAGGGCTAGGTGAGATCGCACCTAGGTGCCATACTTCTCCTTACCTTAATCAGGCTGGAGAGTAGCCTGTAGCTCCTGCAATTCAGGGGACATTGAGCCAAGCTCAGGGAGAGCCCAAATCAAACACCTAACGGAGACCAAATCTTAAAACAGTCACATTTCTCCTATGAAAGGTGAGATCACCAAACACCACTTACCAAAAAGAACCAGTAACAAAAACAGATATGATAACCAGTGTATTTAAATAACTATTGAAGAACAAAGGTTGGTGTAAGTGTCATCAGGCAGGACTGTAGTGGAGACAGCACTTTGCAGTTAGATGAAACCGGCTGCCCAGCTGGAGATAATGCCCCAGGCAAGCTCCAGCCTGCCCAGGGGACACCCCCTTCTTCTCCATGCTTGCATGTGCCTCATTATCTTTCCCTCCATCCCCTCAGGCTTGGCTCTGGAGGTACGCATCCCGCTGATGGCTGCCTTCACGCTGGCAGGTCCCTGAACCAGCTCAAGCTGTGACCAGCACCCATGTCTCAGACTTACTCTGTGGCCATGGTCAGGAGCCACGGGGCTACCGCAGGCTGTTCAGAGGTGTGATGTCATGCTCATGTCTTACGTCACCCTTCTAATACTCTTCACTAAGCATCTGCTCTTGGCCAGGGATGGGGATAGGAGCCTCACTAGAGGCATGATGTTACAGTGATTATAGCTGTTATTATGTAAGGCTTTTTTTCCCCCACCAGGAAAAAAAACATCAGGCTGTTTTCCTGGAAGGTTGCTTCAACAAGCTTGTAGCTGCATCTAGGCTGGAAGAGAAAATACAAGAGGTAAACACAGTTTCAGCTGTTTGAACAGAAACCCTCCAAATTCAAAGAGGCTTCACTCCAGGGGCCTTCCTGATC
>NW_010535390.1:18814-43800 GCF_000687285.1 Phaethon lepturus
GACTCTTCAGTTCACTGGGGGGTGATTTGCAGCTAACTGTGGCAGAAGGAAAATGCCAGTAGGCAGCATCATTCCAACAATCTGCAAGATGGTACTATTATTTTCTGGAAAGAATTAATTTCATTATAAGTGTGCGAGTTGTATCTGTTCATCTGGTCTGTTAATTCATCCAAAGGTTTCACCATCCTAATAGGCTCAATGGCTACTGTAGCTGGTAGAATACCTCAAAATAATCATTAAAAGGTACTCCATTAATTGAATATTATTTACAATACAACAATACAAAGACCCAAGTGAGATCAGATTTCCACTTTCTAGCAAAAGGAAGTAATAGAGATATAGTTCCAAAGAATTTTTATACAGAAGGCAAGTAATGAATGGAAGGAATATTGAGGCACAAAGATTTGAAGTGTTGCTGTAGGAATGTAGCAAAGCAAGGAATACAATTACATGTTTTAAGACCCACTAATACATTTGTAAACAGGACTTTCATGTTAGTATCAATGTAAGATATTAAAATTAACTGTACCTACAAAAGTACCCACTAAAGCTGATCAGAAATTTTTCAGAGAGCTTGAATCAAATGTCACCAGAGAAAGAAGCAAGATTTTTTTTCCTAAGAACTCATCAGTTTCAGGCAGAAACAAAAAAGCATAGCAAACAAACAAACAAACAAGAAAAACCTTTCCTGGGAGAGTTTCCTTCAAACAAGGGTGAATCTTCTGGCCAAGCCTAGAGAAAGCCCTAAGATGTTAAAGGCCACGCTGAGCTGATTCAGAGCACAGACTGGCCCGAAGTTTCCCCCATTTTGGAGCACCTCATCATGGTGGGCCAAGTCCTTCCCGTTTTCCCTGCACCCTTCACTTCACCCCATTCACTGCAAGTGAATGCAGCGGGGCTGATGCAGATCAGACGTCCTGTCCCTGCTCTGAACAGGACAAGCAGAAACTTTAAACATAGTCTTCCCTGCCAAAAGGGTTCCCCCACAGAGCTTATCTGAGAGGCTCTGGAGTCTCAAAATCAGCAGAGGAGACAGGTCCCCCGCCTACGTCTGCTACCTACGTGCATGGGACAGAGCCACTGGCTCAGCACACATCATGGGTTTTAAACACAACAAAACACGCCGTAAGGGCTGGCTGACTTTCCAGCCCTATTGTTTTGACCAGGGACAGGCCACAGGATTTGGATCCGTGCAGGCATTTTAAATACCACAAAGTTTGTTGTTGCCATTTATGTGGCTTTGGTTCAAGCCATCCCCCGTTTTGACAAGAAAGGAAACTCTGTCATTTTGACGCAACATGACATGAAGGCATTCAATGCATCTACCAGTCTGCCATCGTGCAGTTTTTCAGCGTAAAGGGTCAGCAAAGCCACTGCACCACACATGAACTCTTACACAGCCGTATTTATTGTGCAAATGAAAAAATGTTTTACACAGCATGCCTGACCAAGAGCTTGGCACCACTGCAAGAACTAGTCTATGTAGCAAACTGCATTTTATCACAGGCTGAAAGACTCTTAAAGTCCTTGAATACAAAGAGCTCCATTTAGAAAGAAATTGCAGTGTGTAAATATAATCCCAATCAAGGCTCTCAGAGTCACAAAATAGCATGACTATATCTCTGATTACTAATTTAATCAGGCACCACAAGCACTTAAGTGAAGAACCCCAACCAGAAAAAGGGAGCTCTTTACAGCTGGTTTTAGCAGGCTGTATTTTGCAATAGACATGTGAGCACAATCCCAGTTTGTAAGTGATCCCAGGTCTGAGGGGCAACATTTACTAAAACAAAGTAATATTGCACTGATGTGAATCACAAGAATCTGTACGGACCAAATCCCGCACTGGTAAACCACGTACTCACCGTGTTACGAGAAAGCACGTCTTTGCACAGTTCACACAGACTCCCATTTAGTCAGGATGCATCAGAAGCTAGGGCTAGCTTGAATGGCTGAAAGAAGATACTTTTGTTGGAAAGATCCATCATTATTTCTGACACAGAAATAAATAAATATATATATGTCAAACCAAAACCAGACAGGTGTCTGCTAGAGCTGCAAGTCTTATCCTGGGCTAAGCAAAAGTCTTAAGTAACCTATACTCTGCAAAACATCTGGGGAGAGCAAGACCTGGCGGGACTTTTCTGAGCTGAGAGCTCCTTACAAGCTCCAGAGGCACAAGGGCCACAACTGTCCAGCCCAGGGCAGCAGCACGTCCCACACAGCAACTGGAAAGTCCTCCTGACCTCCTTCCCTCTGGGGTCCTGAGTAGTCTCCGGGGGAAAAGGGGGATCTAATGTCACTTTATTATTTTTAAATTGCCAAAGAGCACACAGGTCTCTCCACCTACGTGTTACATACCTTAAATATATCTGTGGATCTGAGTGCCAGAGAATAAAACAGTGTGAGTACACAGGCAGATTTTGGTTTTTAGCCCACTTACTTCCCTTTCTCTCCTATTCACCTCGTTCTGCCCACTTTCACCGAAACCCTTTGCAGCGATTCAGCTGCCATCAAGGCACCTTCTTCATGGTGCTGTGCCACAGACTGCCAATCCCATATGGACATCTCAGACGTAGCAGGACAACCAAAAATGATGCAACCTTTAAATCCTATGACCAACCTCCTGCTGCTTACAGACATGAATTACAATCCATTAGCTTAATTTTCCAACAATATCTCAAAGTGATATAAAAATATCTATATGACACATACCTTCTCTCCCTTTCCCACCCGCCTCCCCACCCAGCCCAAAGCAAGCAATGGGTGAAAAAAATTCACAACACCACAGAACATGAAATCTCTGCTTAGTTGGATGTATTAATAGCTCAACCCATTTTCTGATGTAATTGCATTAATTGTTCCTGTCCCAACTGGATTTCCAGGAGAAAGAGGAAGGTTCATTTAAATATTAAACACGGAGAGTGTTGGGGTTTTTTGTTACGGCTTTGTGCGCAGATGTGAAGCAGAGTGCTAAATATCAGCACTCTGCCTAGTTGAAGGCTGTTGTGTTAGCAGGAATCCTCACCTATTCGTACAAACTAGCGTGTACCAGATGGCTCCATGGGAGTCAGGAGGCTTGAAATGGAGCAATCATTCAGTCTGCAGATGGAATATACAGTACATTCCCAGTTAAGTAAGGGGCTCATTTATTCAGATACATTCTGCATATATGGAGCGTGTCTCAGAGGAGAAGCCAGCTTCTGTCTCCAGATTTCTAGCAAATTTCTAAGTTAGGTCCATCCTCCATCATGCTTCTGCTACTGGTGTCCAGCAAAAAGCCCTCTCACTAATAAGGTGGAATTTTTCTTATGCTGTGCTGAGGCAATACACTGAACACAATATTTGCATTTTTTTTTTAAATCTTCCCAATCTGGAAAATAAAAGGTGCTCTGATATATTTTTTCTTTTCATTCATCATACAAACGTTTGGACAGAACCTTCTAATTCAGTGCTTCAATCAGAGCAAAACTACATATTTATATGCTAGTTATGATTATAACCAGAAAATAAATCAATGACTTAATGCTGATTAAGACCTGAAGCAGCACACCCACTGTTGCCATGCAGAGTCCCAGAAGAGAGTCAGCCATGCCTGCCTTTGACGTCTGCAGTAGAAGAAGCGCACAGGCAGGATGTGTGCCTTAGTGGTAAGAGGCAAGAAGGATCCTGCCTCTTGAACAGACATCCAGAGAAGTCCAAGCTGGAAGCTTCTGACATGAGGTTGTCATTATTTGTATAAGAATATAAACTAGAAGCTGCCCTGAACAGGATTAGTGACTCAAGCTATTCAAATACATTGCAAAGCAACATTGCTTTCAAGGATAAAGATCAAACAAGCATTCTAGCCTCAGATTTTCAGTTGTCTGCTAAAACTTACTTAGGCAAATAATTGAAGAAAACAATGAAAAAACATTTTCAAGTGTTTGGGTGAAAGTTATTCATTGTTTTGCACTGTAAGGCTTTGTAGAGATGATTCTGCAGGGGAAGGAGTATGAAGAGATATCTGAGTTTTGGTGTGTTTTAACCAAAGTCCATGAAAACACAACAAAAGCTCATGTTCCACACAGAAGGAAAAAACCTCCTCCTCCTCCTATGCAAAGCCTTTCTCCCCACACCAAGTCTAAAAGTAGGTTCTGAGATCTTGGTCAAGCCACGCCCTAGATCCACCTCCAGCAAAGTCACTTCCCACCTTGGTCCTCCTGGGACACTGAGCTGCTTTGACATGCCCAGCCCGCTCAGCTGCTTCCCAGAAGCACCAGTACCTCCCTGCATGAGCGTTTCCAGCAACTGTTAGCAGCTTCCACAGGGGGAAAGGGATGGCTTCTAGGATGGCAGACCACTGGATGCCTCTTCTGCCCTTCCCACAGCCCATGCTGCTCCTGCGTACTGGGGGACCACTCACTTGATCCTTTATTTTTTACCAGTAGGCATAATCTTAGCTTGCAGTACCGACACAGGTGATGTAGCATGTGATAAAGGTATAGTTTACAAATGTGAACATCACAGGGAAAGTATTGATTTATCATAACAAGCTGGAGGAGCAGGAAGAGGGAATTGTTAAGGGACTGTCTTCTATCACTTTCCGAGGATGGGAGGAACTCAATTATACCCAGCAGCCTCACCTAATGTAATTGTATTTGCTGGCTGTTTGCCTTTGAAGTACCTCTCCTACAGTATGTCTTGGCAGTGTATTCTGCCACATCAAAAAGGGAAAGTTTTACTACCTGTGCTTTTGGAGGGCTCATTAAAAACCCACCAAGTAGAGAGATGGAGCAGAAAATTGTCATCAAATCCTCTGGGGCTTTTTGTTTTGTGTTGTTTTTCTTCTCAGATCACACAGAAGCGCATGCACTTTGTGGACTCCGTTACAGAAACGTTGATCACATGGACTGCTGTTAATTCATCACAGCTTTGCTAGGCTACTTGTCTTCATTTGCCATGAACACAAACAAATTCTACAGACACACCATATCAAATCTGTTCTCCTGAAAAGACACATTCGCTGGTGAAACAAAGAGAAACGTAATGGCAATTAATAAACTAACATTTACTGCACTAATTAGCATCTCCTAGAGGGCTTGATTATGTGTTTACACCAGTTAGATACAGCTCAGTATGAGAAAATACCCACATTTCATACATCAAAAGACATTTCTTTCATATTTCCTCTTCCATTCTTACAGTAGTGAAGTGTGAAGACAAGAGCATGAAGGAAGGTAGAATAATTCATTACCTTGTCTCCTACTGATTTGTACATTCAACATTTTTTTTTGGAACAAACACAAAGTCATAAATTAGCTTGTAGCAAAATAGAATTAATTGAATGTCTTAGTAGGATCATCAAACCAAGGTTTAAAGTCAATTTATCTGCCTGGGATTTTGCTAATGTAGCTTCAGCTCATTAGGGTGAGAGCTGATACTCTGGGTGGGATGCACAGGCTCATGAAAACACAGATCAACCGCTGTTTTCCCTATTCAAGGACAAAAAAATCTCTCATATATGTCATGTGCAGACATAGACACATGCATACACATGTACATGTATTTACATTCAGAGAGGAAAAAGTGTGAGCCATAAAATAAGAGCTCTCAAGAAAGGGATTTTGTATCAGGAGGATAGTACAAGGAATTTAAATGTTTTCTGAAGACATCTAGCCATATAAAGAACTCAGATCGCCCCGAGTCCCCTAGCATCCTTATAGCACCATGTTATTTCCTCAGCTCATGAACAATGCAGAAGCCACGTTAGTAAGCAGTGGACGCCAAGGGTGAGTTTGGTTACATCAGCCGCTCTACCTAAGAAGTAATATTCTGAGGCTGGAAACAGATGCGGGACGATTAGGACACAGAAGTCAGTACTGTGGTTTTGGGAGACGTTTTGGTAGCAAATACGGCATTAATCTCTGTGGATACTTCATTACAGCCAGAATGTTTCCTGTCAGGAGGGCTTTTGACAATAAACGCTCCAGCTAAGCAAGGCAGATGGAGCGCGGCAGAAAAGCAGCCTGACGCGGAGCGTGCCACCGGCTCCCTCCGCCCGCTCCTAGAGGGTTGGTAGGGTCTCCTGCGCTGGTGTCGCAGAGAAGCAGGGCAGAACAAGCACCTCAAATGCAGATCAGAGCTTAAAGCCTATCCTGAGTGCTCTGTGCTCCCAGATGTGTCCTCTCCAGCAATGGCAACAGATTTTTATGGGACTAAAAAAAAAAACACCCAGGGCTCAAAAGCAGCTCACAGCTGTACCTGGCTAAAGGAAAACTCCAAGCTGACAAAAGACAAAGTGCAACCACTGCATGTCATGAGGTGGGAGAAGGATCGCACACATAGCAATTTGAACAATTTAAATCCTAGGGAAGGAAATGACGCGGTGTAGCACTTCAGCACAGCTTCAGATGAAGTCAGTGGTGGGTGCATAGGCTGATGCCAAAGGACAAATGCAATACCTGGCATATGAACAAAGTCAGTGCACTGAGACAAACAGTCAAGAAATAAATGGCATTTCAAATCTACAAACCTCTGATACACCACTTGCCAGCTGTGAGCATATCACTTTTGTCATTGCATACATATCTCATGCACTTATTCCTGTTTACTACTTGCACTTTGGGAGGACTTCAGTGTAAACCAGTTGCGCTGAGAGCCACGTAAGTGTGCGGTGGCAGGAGGCAGTACCTTACAATCTACTAAAAGGAGGAAAAAAACTGAAGCAATGATGAGAAATTGAATGATGAGACCTCTCAGAAAGGGTGACAGGCTGTTCAAGTCACATCTTTAAAACACTCTAAACACAGCAACACATTAGACACTTTTACACACCTAAGGATACAAACAGCAGAATGATACAGGCAGCCATCTCCAAAAATGCCTGTATTAAGATGCTCCCGAGCTGGGCACTCAGAAGGTTTTGCTAATGCAGGTAGGTGCCTGTGAATGGCTTGCTGAGCAACCTTATTTTAAGAATTTCAGGATGAGCGAGAGACCCATTACCTTTAAACACAACTTTAGTCACAGCCTGTAAATAGAGCATTTCTTTTATCAGCAGCCCCCGAGGGGTGTTACTGGTGGCCTTACCTTTCTCCAGGAGGCAACCACTTGCCCCAGAAGTCTTCCAGCTTGTCACCACTTTCACTCAGCCCGCTGTCCCTGACTGTGGACACAGACCATAAGTCTGGTAGGTCTACCTCATCATCAGTATGGGGAGGACCACCCCACCTGCACCCCCAAGCCATGAGACCCATCTCCTTTTCATGGATAGGAGCAAGTTGTTCCAGACGCGATCTCGGTTAGGAAAAAGCAAGGCCTGTAGGTGGTTTAAAACACATAACATAGGCAGCTGGTGCCCAGGCAGCTCCACTGTACACACACGCCTGACTTCTTCCAGGCTGGCTTGTTCATTCTCAGTGGAATTGGACCAGTTGCTGCTCTTAGATCCCAGGGGACAATCATGGCAGCAATGGCCTTTCTGCACCTTGTGGTGCACCTCCTTAGCTGGCCAGAGACTGTGAGCTCTGCTGCAGTGTGTGGGATTTTGGCCACTTTGAAATTTCAGCCCTAAATTTCAGAGATCTCCAAGTACAATAAGGCAGCCATGAAAGCATCCCCGTGCTTCAGCCTGCGCCACGCTGAAGTGCTGTGAGCACTTGGACACATAACATGGACACAGAAACACATTTGGTCTCTCTTCTGCCTGGCCACCTATTCATTATCCCACAGCTTAGTTGTACTCCCTTCCCAATCTACTACTCTGTTTGCTAGAGACAGAACAGCAGCATCTTAAATGGGATATATCCAGCTGGGAACAGGGAAGGCAAATAGCTGGCAGCACCACAGCCTTCCTCTAATTGTCCCAGCTTTCAGTTGTCTTCTCCCTCATGAGACGTCTGTCCTTCTTCTGCGAGCATGGCTGGCTGCAGACCATCTGATACGAAGATGATGTCTGGCACCTCATGCTCTAAATAGACTCTCTAATATAGCCCCTTATCCTTGCCAAACACCCCAGCACTAGGCTAGATAAGGGAGAGCCAGGGCTGAATTGTGCATACAACTGTATTACCCAAGACTAATACAAATATTTGGCCATATATTCAACCAGCATTGAACCTAGCACCACTAGCTGTAATGGACCAATGCCATTTCACATCAGTTCTCCTAAACAGGAGCAAGCTGTTCACAGCATGTTTCGCTGCAGATATGACAGAACTTCTAAAATTCTTTATGGAAGACCTATTTTCCTAGTACCTTGTATGGCCCTTCTTCAGGCAAAATTCCACTTTCATTTTATAGAGGGAAGTTAGGACTAAGAAGTGTTATGAAGAGTCAGCAATAAAGCAGAATCAGGACTGCTCTGAAACCTAGCACCTAAACTATATTATTCAGACTCCAAACTCTCCCACATTATATAGACTTCTCACGCGCATCTGTGTGCCTTCAGAATAATATTCGTATTTGTATACAGTTTCCCATTCTGTGCACACAAGTTACTGCCTTCCTCTCCCAGAGAGCAGACGTTTGCCTTTCTGCTACATCCTCCTCTTCTATGGAGGAGAAGGTCCCTCTGACCCGCGGGGTATGGCAGCCCATAGGCTCTGCATACTTCTTCAGCAGGTACTTTTTGCAGCTACATAGAAAAATGAGAAGAATTACAAAATCCTGGAAATATATCTACTTGAAGAAAATTAACCTGTTTGTTTTCTTGCAGTAGAAATGATCCAGCTCCAGTTAATAAAAAGACTGTTTATTCTTGGTGAATTTACATTTGTTGGCAGCCTGAATGTCACTCCAGCTCCACTGATCCCCTGTCCCTCCCTTTCATGTGATCTGAAAGCAACTTTGGTTTGTTTCTCTCACTCACAGCAAAGCAGAGCTGCAATAACAGCAAATGGTCCTTGGAAATCACAGTCACATTAGGCTTCTGTTCAAATAGCTTTTAGGTCTGCGATAATAGGAGGCATTCCTAATAACTGGTGACTCAGTGAGACCCTGCACAGAAGGCCTCCAAATGACAGTACACAATTTAGAATTTAATCTAGAAACAGTGGCGGTGATGAGATTCCAGCTGGGGACCTTCTGGTCTGGAGACCATGCTGTACCAAATAGTCTAAAGCAACTATGATACCTGACCAGAAAGGAGATGAATCCGCCTTCTTACCCTGAACTTCACAACAACTTTCAGGGTGGCATTTGACCCGTGAAGTGGAGAGTGTCTTTGTTGCCGTCTTGACTCTGGAGACTCACCACCCGGAACCACGGCACGTTAAACCACTGATTATGCGGAGAGAATCCAGTCATGCAGCATTAATATGAAAGTTAGTTCCTGAACACTGAATTTCAGCACACTTCGGTTCGCAGACCACCCATATTGTGCTTTTGGACTGTCCTTGGTCTGCTATAAATCTAGACTGGATGCATGCCCAGAGAGAGTAAAGATAGAGTCTACCCCTTACTCTCCTAGTGCACTCTTTGTGGTGAAATCACACGATGCTAGCGTGACCTGTGCTTAGTAACCCGGCTTACGTAAAGAAAAGGTTTCTTTTTGGAGAGGAGGAAGCCATGACCCAGTGGCAAAAGTAGTGTATTTTATTTCTTAAAACAAAGCCTTCAGACCCTCAGTCTTTGCCTCCAGGATGTGCAAAGGGAGGGAAATTCAGAACAGACCTTTCTTTCCAAGAAGGGGCATGGTCCCAGGGTAGCGACTGGAAAACAGTGAATGGCCAGAGACCAGCACTGCGCTTGGAAAGGGAGAGGATAGATGAGGGTCTCCTGGGTATGGGCACACCCTCCTACACCCCAGCTTAACATTCCTCTGATGTGCTCTGGTAACATCCAGTAAGAACAGCAGGAAATCTCTCATGGAGGCAACAGGGAAAGGTCAACACCATCGCGGGAAATCAGGTAGAGAGGAGAAGTGATTGCACTCAGATGGTCGGGTCCCACTTAGTGCAAAAATCACTATGGACAATGAAATTCAAAAAGTCAGGTCAACATTTACTGACTGGTGGGCAGTCAGAACGAATACCAATGTTTTGGAAATTTTTTTTTTCTTTTTACTGTCAGTGGTCTTCCAATGGGGTGCAATATTTACTAACATAGAGTAATTTGAGTTATCCACAGATAGTTCAAAAATACAAAGAGTTCATTGCCCAGATATCTCTATTTAAAATAGATTTGCTTTTGTTCATCAGTGCAATGCACATGGCTGAGAAATGGCAAGGTGCCAAAATGAAACTGCTCCTAATTTTCAGAGGAGGCCACCGGCTAATTACACAGACTGCAGGTGTGAAGAGAGAAGCTCAAAGTAATCAATAGTAGTAATTAATCTGCTAGACTGGAGCTAAAGAGCTAACAGCTGGACATCAGAAATGGACACATGCAACAAGATCAGCAATAATTACCTCTTTAAATATTGAATTTCCATAGCAACAATTAAGCATATAAATAAAGGCTTGGAATCAAGGCTCCGAGGCATGATGCTGAATTGCAAACACACCATTCTCCAAATCAACCCTTTTAATAAAATAGTAACAATATGCTTGGGCTGGGTCGACTGGTCTCTGGTGCTAGCAGAAGCTCAGCTTCTGCTGCCTCCAGATTTTTTGGCTGTTCCTCCTTGGCTGCTTCCACACCCACAGGTTCTGTTGTAACTTCTCTTTGTTCAGCTAACATCTAACCTGGTGCAACACATGCCCGCAACTCACCCACTCCCTTCGAAGGCTGTCCACCTCACAGCTTTGGCTTTTCCACCCTCCAGAGATGGTTTCCCTTCAAATCACTCTGCTGAGGCACCATTTGGATCAGGCTAGCAGTGCCATCTTGACTGGGCAGCACCAGAGCACTAGCTGGTAGGTGACCTCACCGCGGCCTCTGCCGGGCTATCAGATGGATCAAGTGCCAGAGTGACAGCTCTGCTGGGAGAAGTTTCTCTGACCATCCTGCCAATGTGGGAAGTACTGCCGCCACCTCTTCTGGAAGCTCCCAGAGACCTCTCCTCATGTCTCACAGCATGGGCCCACAGGGCACACAGCAGCGTTGAATTCCCCCAGCACCTCTGTGGGGTCAGTAGCTCCTGCAGAAATGGATACCAAATTTCCCTTTTGGCTTAATGGCATGGCTTCGTCACAAGAGCTCTCTCTGCCATGGCGGCTGGAGATGCCAGAAGGCCTTCATTAAGCTCAGGCTAATCTTCTCAGTAAATGTTACTTTCTGATGTATACTGGCCGAAACTCACCTTTGCTTCTCTCAGCGGAGATGTCAAGGCCATCTTCTCCCTGCTCCAGAAAATTCAGACCAATTGATGAGGCACAAATCTGCTCTTCCCTACATTCTCTTGTCTCTGAGGGACCAGAGGTGGCTCCATGCATCCTGACGTCTGCAGGCTGCACCTAACCAAGCAGTGACCACAGTCCATGTTACTGCACAGTTTGAAAGAGTTTTAGAATTGCAGCAGCCAAGGCCAGCCTGCCTCCAGCTCCACCCTGCTCATAAGTTTACTGCGGGGATGAGGTACCTTCTCCTTCCCAAGAGTTAAATAAGATCTTTCCAACATAACCACATATTAACTCACACCTCAGTAATAAGACAGGGGAAAAAAAAAAAACCTACTCAGCAGCTATGAACAGAGGCTATATGAAACACTGTCAGAAGCAATATCCACCCTACATCTGCTTTAGCACAAGGGAGACTAAATCACACCTACAGAAATCCAAAGAAAAAAGAAATACTAAATGACATTCTTCATTTTGATCCCTACATTTCCAGAATCAAACCTGGAGCTAGGTGAAATCTTGGGGAACTCTCTTTAGAATTTTTATCTTAAATTTTCTGCATTTTAACCATCTCTTTCTCCATTTATCATCTCAGAGTTTTCCTGCTTTCCAGCATTTTTTCTCTTTTCTCTTAAAATATCTAGAAGTAAGGGACCCATTTCTACAATCTAATACTGGCTCCAGTTAGATAACTCAGCCGAGGAACAGAAACGCCTTGAACTTTCCATTGGTTTCAGTGAAACTTTATAAAGTTTCATGGTGCCTCAGCAGAGCGTTTTGAAGGGAAACCACCTCTGGAGGGTGGAAAAACCAAAGCTGTGAGGTGGACAGCCTTAGAAGAGTGGGTGAGTTGCGGGCATGTGTCTCACCATGCTAACTGCTATTAAGGTAGGATGGGGACCTGTATTTTTTGCCTCAGAAGGCAGCGGCATTTTGTAATTACTCTCGTGTATTGATACCCCCGACCATGCCAGCAATATTTCTAATTCTCCACAGTCTGAAAATATTTCTAGACATTCTATTTCAAACTCTTCTGTAGTATTAATTTGTGATGTGCCGGTCATGCTATATTTTACCAGTACAGTGCTTTTGCAGCTCTGGTACTGACTGTGTTTTCTGCCTTTCTAACAAGCGTGCAGCAGTTCAACTCTCTGTGAAGAGCCATTGCCAGATCTTACCAACACATCTAAGCTGAGCTTACTTAAAAAATAAAGTGATTTTCTTGACTGAGCAACACATTTGACTTTATATCAGGCATATACAAACTATTAGCTCAACCCAGCCACCAGCCCAAAACCAGTATGATAAGGCTCACCTGAGCCTCTCTCACATTCTCCTCTGTGGAAGAAGCAGCTCAGCCTTCCACAGGTGACACACATGCCACTGCCATTGAGAAGTGTTTGGGAGAGGTAGAAACTGGAAGAAAGCTTCCTCCCAAGCTCCTCCCTGAGCAGCACCTATGATCCCATCTGTCCTGGTGTCTTGGTGGTTGGGTGCTGAGGATGGACATCTGGGAACCGCAGAGGTGCCTGGCCCTGGAAGAGAGGAGCCAGCTCAAGTGTAGAGCAGATATCCAGCAAACACAGCTGCCCAACAACAACCATCTGGGAAAATGCAGGAGATCTGGCCTTCCAGTGCCTCATACCTTATAACTTCCAAAAAATTATGGATATACGTGGTATGAAATTCTGCTGTTCTGGTTCAGGGATTGAGAACAAGAAGCCCACAGGGAGGTCAGTGCTGTGGGGCTTAAGAGCAGGATTTGTTCTTAACTCCACTACAGCTCTCCTCTGAGACTTCAGCTAAATCCCTTGCACCTACCTTGCTGTACCTGTTTGTCACTATGTTGGAAAGACACATGAAGAAATAATGTCATCTTCTTTACCTGCACCTCCTAGTTGGTTTTCACAAGAGGGGATCTCTTTCTTAGGGAATTTCGTCTAGGTTAGGCAGACAAGTCAAGATTAGCCTTTCCCACCCCCAAAAATGGGCAGACTACGATGGTGGGTGCCAGGACCTGTGTTAAGGTCCCTCTCTGTCACTGTGCAGCCACCACAACAGTGCTCACTAAGTCAGGCATTCATGTTTCCTAGCTGTTAGAGAATTCAGAAAACATGGTGC
Organism: Phaethon lepturus; assembly: GCF_000687285.1. Taxonomy (NCBI): domain Eukaryota; kingdom Metazoa; phylum Chordata; class Aves; order Phaethontiformes; family Phaethontidae; genus Phaethon; species Phaethon lepturus. Next base: position 32,197 of record NW_010535390.1, read on the forward strand.
TTGACCCCAGCCCATCCTCAGAGTCTTTTTCCCAGTGACTCTTCTTGTGCCACCTCAGTAGTCCCCTTCGCTTTCGGAAACAAAACTGGAAAAAGCCTGTGAAACACCTTCTCTCCCTCCATCATTCAAGATATATCAGGAATACCTACCTGCAACTTTAGGAAACAGGGAGGCAGAGAGAAAGAGGGGTCCTGTTTTCTCAGGGCACAAACATAATAACGGCAGCTATGCGCTCTGCCCAACTCTGGGCAGTAAATTCGGGCACTGACAGTGAAGGAGATAAGTCAACCTAGGCTGCCCATATATTGAGAGAGGAAGGTCCCCTTCCAAATTTGTACTCAGAGGACTATATTAAATTTCTGTTTTTCCTCTCCTACCTGGTGCATTTAGCCTCCTGAAACATGTATCACACATGGTTCAGAGGTAGATAGGTTTTAAGCTAACATTAACATAAGCTTAAAGGTGGTGTTCAGTTGTAAGTATTTTGATGGAGCAGCAATTATTAAGACACAGTATGGAAAAATAATACTTTTTAATATTAGTATAGCTGGAAAACAAACTAGGGATGGGAAAGGGATCCTTCAGTTTCTTTCCTACATAACCATCTTTTGGGGAAGAAACTGCAATAAACTATCAGGTCAGTGTCAGTTCAGCAGAAGAAATGCCAAGGCTGCCTTTCTCATGATATTTTGAGTACATTCACACTGGAAATACACAAGAATAAGAAGTCTCATGACTTTTCTGCCAATTCATGTCTGGATTGCATTATCATTTGAGAAAGAGACTGAGTCCCTCCCAGAACAGGGAGTCATTTCCATGAAGAGTTGTGAAACAGAGCCAAAGCTTCGAGCGGATCAAGGGGGAAGCAGGCGCAGCACAGCCCCGGGAGCCCAGATCACCCTGCAGCAAGTGGGGCAGCCCCTCCAGGTCATGCTGCTGGCGGCTGTGGGGAGAGCTGGGAGCTGCTCTTGCTAAAAGCCAGGCATCTGGTTTCAACGCTGAAGTAAGAGTTTAGAAGCTTAACTTTAAAGACAATTCTTTTTTTAAACAAATAATTTTAAAAACCACCAACTTGACCTCTCCTAGTGCACATCTCGCTGTGAAGGGTACTCACTTGGGCTCACAGCAGCCTTGGTCCTTGCTGTTGAGAGAAAAAGCTCTCCCATAGGGAAATTACCAGAAAAAAAAGTCTACCTCTGCTGTTTTAGATTGCACCTGGGAGGAGGTCCTCTCTTCCGTGTGATGAGAGCAGGAGCCTAGAGACTTTAACCTTGCTGGGTAAAAGCTAACCTCTGCAAATACTTCTTATGCAAGACGAAAGAGTTTACAAATCCCCCAGCCAGTACAAGCCTGCACACCACTCTGCAGAATCAAATTGACTGGAGTTAGGTATATATACACCATGTGCAGGTATAGATGTGCGCACATGTGTGTATATGTGCACCCACATGTGCACAATAAACAACTTAGTAATTATTGTTTCATTACACAATAGCCTTTCAGAAAAAAAAATATATTTCTTTTTTTTAAAGGCAAGCTTAAATAGCCCTCCTCTGCCTGTTTTCTCCTGGTCAGATTATGGTTTGCCACTGCATACTTGGCTCATTAATTCATTCTGTGCTTTCCATACACCTTGACTTTCTCTCCTCCCACAGCACACAAGATCCCTCCACACACAGAAGTGAGATTTGCCTGTGTGGGTGCCCCTGTCTCATAGGTGGATCCTGACCAGCGCATCCTCTAGCAGGGCTCATGTGCTCCCTGGGCTGGCGGCCGGCCAGTAAATCCCCAATCAGATTGACTAGCTGCATGTAGCAAACTGAGACACAAAGAGGATGAGGAACCACAGTATTGTGTGCCAACAAACAAGGACCATGCCTACTGGCAGGAGAGGCAGAAGTTGCCTGCACATCTCTCATCTGTTTGCCGAGCAAACGCCACCCATATGGAATAGTATTGACTAGACAGGAATATTTGCCAAGTGCTTTTGAAGGCACATCCAACCCAAAGAAGCCACCAAAATGACCCTACAAATCGCGAAATATTCTTTAGGTTTTTGCATTGACAATTTCCCTTGCTCATGCTCCAGCCTCAGGCAGACCCCGAGTACCTCTTCCCTCACATTCATCCTAGCCCTCTGCAGAATCTGTTGTGCTTAGTCACAAGCAATAAGCAACTCATCCTTCTATGCATGCTATACCCACCTGGTCATCTCCAGAATAAGTGCCTGCTGCAGGACATCTATGGGATACATGTACCTTGGGTGGAATAAGCACTAATTCTTATTCCTGCATGCCATCATAAGCCACTCACATAATGACTTCGCAGGAGGATATTCATTTTATCAGACCAGCTAGACAAACAGAAGTAACATTGCACAGGCATCCATCTCCTTGGATGTCTATGTGTTAGAAAAGCACTGCCACATCAGAGAGCTGCTGTTGAGTGAGTGTTAAGGTAAAAACGTGTATCAGTGTGACACATCGCAGCCTTTAGATATCGAAGAAGACATTTCAATAAGGTCACATATCTAGTGCCAGCAAACAGGCAACTCCTTGCAACCCTTGGAAATGACCCAGTGTTTAATACGGACAGCCGTTTCAGGAAGACTGACGTGATACGATTATGGCCTGTATTGAAGCACAGCTCCGCAGCTAAATGCACTACCCAACTCACAGGGACTGAGAATGGAACGCATTTCTGCTTCCACATATCTTCAGCTGAAGTAATTGCATGGGAGTGGAGGTGTTTTCACTGAAAAATGAGTAGCTGAGACTTTTTCAGACTCTGTAACTTGTAAAGCCCTTAGACTACCATACTTGGAGATTAAAAATACGCAAGAGAAGCACAGGAGTCATGTACTGTGACTGTGCAAATGTCTGGCCTATATAAACCCAAGTCCCCATTGCTGGTTTCATTGTCTTCCTTCCAAGTGTTATTACATCTTCTCAGACTTGAACTGTAAAACACCCTGAGTGGAACATTTCCTACTTTGGTCTTACAGAGCATCTAGTGCCACATGGCCTGAGCCCCCATACTACCAAATCACAAATAACATCGTGAACGCTGCTGTTGGTTACGTGATTTATTGCTGCTGTTCTCATTTAGGTTGATGCAGAGGACACCCAGTCTAAAACAAGTTGACAGTTCTACAGAGTTGGACCTCTTGATTGCCCAGATCCATAGACTGAGCCCCCCGCCGCGCTGCCTTGCATGGCCCCGTTGCTGCTGGCGCAAGGACTGAACCTCTCCATCCCACCATGCACCACTCATGTATGTGTTCATGACTGCTTTCTCTTCCCACAGGTTAACATCTTCAGTATCCAGCAAAACTACACGTGTACAATGCTTGCCATGCTGCTCACACAGGAAATCAAAACTGTTTATTTTTGCAACAGGCAAATTGTGGGCTAATTTATACAGATGTATTTATTCAGTGACTCATTAACAGTAAGTATCAGGAACCTAATTTACTGCAACATCAGCCCACAGATTGTGGCAAATTATGTTACACAGAGAAGCAGGACCCAGGCCTGTCAGAACTGACTTTTAAAGTTGAGGTTTATTTTTAGCATCCATTTCACAGCCAGCTTTCTCCAGCAGGATGGATTCTGTCAGTACTCTCAGCCAATGCTTACCCACCTATCTTCAAGTCTTTTTTATTATTTTTTATTCTAGTGACAATTTTTAAAAAATATATACATATATATACACGACAAAACATAAGCGTTCCTAAGAATAAAATAGGAAAACATGTAGGGTCCAAGTGCTTTAAAAAGCACCTCAATAAAGTGATGTCAATAATTGATTTCTTGTTCCTTTATCAAACCAAAATATATTGCTTGGGTGGTATAAGGAAATACTTAGCTTGATTTAAAACAGCTTTTTAAATTTAGATTTACTTTGCCTAGTAAACAAATTCAAGTCAATCTTTTCTTCAGCTCCCATTTGAAAAAGGTTGTATTTAAGGCACTTGTCATGAAGGAACATAAGAAGTAAGGATCAACACACAGACACCCTGCAGAAGGAGATCGTTCTCCTTGCCTACAATGGTCTAGTGGCCAGACTATTCACCCTAGAGGTAAAAGAGCTTTTTTTTTCCCCTCCACCTTATTCAAAGAAATTAAGCCATGGTCTCTAACCATCAGGAGAAAGTTGTAACTATCAGGTAGGCTGCAGGGTATTCTGAGAAAGAGTTTCTTGAGTGTCTCCTGTTGGAGCTGTTCTACTTCTCAATGAATATGTATAGATTCATTTAGAGACAGAGAAAGAGAGACTAATTAGTACATTTAGCTAGGAAGGCTGGGTACCCAATCCCAGTCCCTGCTCTAGTGAATATCTCATTATCTGTACAAAGAGGAACCAAGGGCAAAAGACAAGTTACAAACATTCCCCTTTCCAAGCCAGAGCATCCTGTAGTTTGGCAGGCAGAGAAGAGGTTGTCACGTGCACGGACACATTGCGGTTGGGCGCCCTGAGAATCAGACTCTGCACTAAAAGGTGATCCATAATGATCTGTTTAACCTGGAAAACGCTTCCCCTGACCCCTCCCCAATCTTTAAGTATTTAAGGGGGAGAAAAGAATGAGAAAGGCAAGAGAGTCCCATTCGGATTTTGAGACACTTATTCAGAAATTAAAGTCCCTAAAACCAGCAGTGCCTCCCAAAAGCCTCAGACCACAAGTCCCCTTCATTACTACTCCAGATCAACACCTGTTAGCTTGGTCAGATGCTCCCAGAGTTTTAAAATATAAACAATGCATATGTTTTGAGTGCTGGGTTTTTCGTCTCACCATGCCTTTCCCAGACTGACACATGCAAGCTTTAGTACAAGCACTCGTTTATTGCTTGCATTTATATTTATACACAGCCCATAAAAGATTAATACATAACCATGAAGAAGACTTTTATATCAGTCAGATCAAAATTAATGAAAGCAGTCAAGTAAGTAGGTGGCTGTTCCACATGTTTTTATTCTAACATTATCCTATCACACGTTATACTACCCTGAGAATGTTTTAATGTATTTTGTATGTGTTGTGAAATGTTTTTGTGGTCTCTTGCCACCGCACCCTGGTGAAAAATGCCCCCTGGTTAGAAGTGTTTGAAAGATTGCTAACTCCAGCACAAAGGAAGAAAGTACAGAAATTGGGGAGGAGGAGAAATCAGTCTGAGGAGAGAATATATTCTTAGACACAAGCTCCCTTGCATAATACTTTGTTCAGTAGATCGTATTTTTCTTTAGCACTGAGGGAAGAGGCTTTTTGCAGATTAGAACATTCTGAGCATTTGATGGAAGGCAGGGAAAGTTTATAAATAAACAGAACCACGAAGGAACAATAGGCACTAACATCTGTAGTCACTTGTGAGTTATGTTTCTAAGTGTCAGCCTAAGAATATGAATTATTTCTTTGCAGTCTATCCAGTTCATCACCCAGCCCAGGTCAATGAAAACAAGAGCCCCTGGACTACCTTTATTTGTCTTCAAGACCAACCTTGTACAAGACAATGATTTTTTTTTTTTTTTTTTTTTTTTTGAACAGATATATTGTATTTCTGAAGAGCTTTTAAATCAGGGGGGGTCATTTCCTCTAACCTTTCCTTTTCTCTCCATTGAAGGTATAAAACAGTGCTCCACCTGCTAACACTCACGGACCAATAACTTAAATTTTTGGCACTTATTTATAGACTCAATAGATCCATCCACACCTGTTTTCCCCTTAATTAGTTGGCTATCCAAAGACTGGAGACTGGTTGCTGCCAGCTTCCTGTACTAATAGGAAGATCATTTAGGGCTGATGTAAAAGCACTAAATAAATAAATAAATAAATCTCATGCAGAAACGCTAACAAGGAAAACATCAACACAAAAGGGGAAAAAAAATTAACGAAAACAGAAGGGCATACGCTGTTGGGGAGGGTTGGTTGGTTGGTTTTGCTGAATTTTTTGAAGTCAAATCTGAGAAACATTTAAGCCTGTGAAGGTCTGTAGAGTGGTAAATAAGCAGCGCAGGGCCCTGATTCAGTACCAGTCACACTACTTTCAAGGAACTTTGGATCACCACAGAGGAGATGAAATCTTTAGCCTCCTCCCACTACACATCTTATGAAGAGAGCTATTGTGGTGGTAAGAGTCAAACTATTATTAGATTAGCTATTAGCCAGAGGGAGGAAAATGCTTGAGAGAGATTTACTTTCCACAGTGCTATCAGCTGAGTTGCTAGAATAGTAGGCGTTTGAAGACTAAAATGACAGGAACATTGTAAGCACCTAAACAGGCAGGGAGTGGTTTGGGTTTTTTTTTTTCCTAAGAAAGCACTTGGGCTTTTCCAGGCTAGTAACATGGGGGCAGCATTTACTGCATTTAGCCCGCATACATCCCTGAAAAAAAGTTAGTCTGTCCTGCCCAGATAGGGACTGTGTTGAGGCAACACCCCGTTGCACCGTGCACCCATCCCATTTGCAAAGGATGGGTTTAGCTTCGAACAAGGGCTGCGAGTTGCACAGAAGATAGTGGTTTTCTGCAGTGCTCTGCTGTTTTTAAGTTCCTGCCTTAACACATAGGGTACAGCACCCAGCACAAGGACATCTTCATCCATCCCATACCCTCCAGACAGAGCCATAATTACAAAGTCTGAATGGTCTGAGCAGTGGTAGGACCAAAGTTTTATTTTTAGGAGGGAAGCTCCAATAAAGCACTCAAGTTTTACTGTCTCCAAGGCTCAAAGAAAAAAATTGCCTTGTGGTATATGTTAGGACAGGAGGAAAGGAAAACTGTGTAATTAAATACCTAAGGATGAAATAGAACAAGTAGCACAGTAAGAATTAATTACTCATCTGAGGGTTTGCTTTGACCCACTATTCTGCAGTTACACCTATTTTACTATTATGTTTCAATAACCCATTTTGTTCTGCTCCAAGGCTCAGACCTATGATATTACATTAGATGAATTTCCCACATTGTTCTTTTCTGTTAGGGAAGTGGTATAATTATAGCGACTGATTCGGAGAGCAATAGTTTGAAAATGTTGCCCGAGGCGTACCAAAGTCCCATGACTTGTTAATAAGTCACTTCTCTCCCAGGGGCTTTTTTTAGCTACTTCTTGAAATAACGTTAGCACTTCATTGCGACATTTTCCTAATATTGTGGGCATGCTGAAAACCAAGGATAAAAGGAGACGTCTGGGTGTATCTGTCGTAGTGGACGGCCAGCTTAGCTCTCACGCCAGCTAGGAAGCCTGTCCTGTTAAAAAGTTGAGTCTTCAAAGAAGCCTGAAGTCTCTGCCGACACAGACTACCTGGGAATTTACCATGCCTCAAAAAGGACTGTTTGTCATCCAAAATCAGGGTCTTTCGAGAACAGGTGACTCACGGCACCCCTGCAAGACACACAGCCTGGGGCTTAAACGTCTCGGCTCCCACCCTACCACTTGGAGAGGGCTGTGCCAGCATCACTATCAGGCGCTCGCTGCAACCTGTCTAAAGGCTGCCCAGGGCAGTCTCCAAGCAAGAGCATCAAGGACTCTAGTGCACCCAGGGCAGTCCAGACCCCACTTGCCTGCCAGAAAGGCGTTTAACACATCTTGCACTCATCTGCAAGTGCCTCTGGTGCTCTCCAAGCTTGAACTCCAGTGGGATGGGGGGTTACGTGCTTGGACCTGGTGCCCCAGCTCTTCAGCATGTGCTGTGGTGACACAGGGGCCAGGCCTCAGCCCCGGGTCAGCTCCAGAAACCCAGCTTAGAGGAGACAATCATAGGGGTGCTTAAAATACAGCTTCTGAGGTATTAATGTTTTAAGGGTATGCAAAAGGGACCAGGCCAAAGATACAGGCAAGTTTTACATCTTGCCTGAAACAGTGAGGGGCAGGAACTGGAGATGCATCAGCCTGCTGTCACAAGCTTCAAGCTGTTACAGCCACCACAGGAGAAAGCACTGAAGACTTGGAGAGACAGACCACAGGTTTGAATTCCCTTCCTATTCTGCGAGCCCACAGAGATTTCAAAACACGAGTCTAACTTTCATTCCATGGTAACAAAATTGATTTTTTTTTTTTTTACACAAAAAAAGAACACAACCACTTAATAATAAGACACCCTATTTCCTCTTTAGTGATAATATATATCAGGTAAAACCCTATATGTTAATTTCAACTGCTCAAGTCATCACTATTTTCAACAACCAAAAAAACATTTCTATTACTAGTGAATAAACCTAGGAAATTCAGCAGCAAATATCTTTGTTATCAGAAAGTCTGGTCTGCCCAGTAATACATACTGCTTTGCATAAACGATCTTTTGGAAATGAGAAAATTCAGCTGTACAACTGTCCCCTGACCTCAGCTCCCCCATAACACACTTTGTAGATGGAAGGAAAGGCAGATGACCACTGATGACCATCGTGGGACAGCATCCAACACCTTCCTTTTGCTCATGCTAACCGCACCGTAGGTGTGCTGTACCAAGTGGAAGCTGCGCACACCTACCCCACACCTCGCTGAATAGCCTACAGCAGCACCTCAACCCAGCACTGAACCTGTAAGTCAGTATTATCGTATGCCTTGCTGCCATTAAATCCCCATTTCTGGATATTTGTCTCCTTGCTGCATCTCAGTGCTGAAGTGAAATTCCCAAGCTCCCCCTGGCACATAGGTGCCGTTTTCCTTTATGCATGCATATACACACACAGAGGTATGTGTATCCAGCTTCTCTTAACCCACCTTGAATTTTTTTCCTATTATCCTCCAAGCTCTGCCAAACTCCAGCTAATCCTCCCACCATTCAATACTGCTCCAGCTAATACAGTGACTGCAGCTGGAGTGGTTGCAGATAATTCCCAGTGAGCAATGCCAGCTCCAGGGGGGCAAAGTTAATGTTTTATTGGCATGTACCTTGATTCTGTATTTCCTGGATTTGAATTTTCCACTTGGAAAGGTCTCTGCTACAACTGGGTCATCTTAACTGTGCATTAACAGGGATTTTTTTCCCTCATAACCCTCAGAGCTTCTTTGTGGTAATGTAGCTGAAATTATCTTCAAAGACTTTCTTTCAGAGTTTTTAGCATCTCACGTTGCATAACGTCTCTAGAATCAAACTAAGATTTGTCAAGCAAATTACAAATCCCAAATACTGAATGCAGAAATCTATAAACTTAATTTGACCAGTGAAGACATCTACTTACAAAAGAGCACATCTCTGCAGTATCACACAGTGAGAAATCCCTGTACTAGGTGTGGGAGAAGAGGCTCTGCAGGTGCTGGGACAACAGGGCAGAGCACCAGGAGCTCGCTGTTGTTTTCAGGCAAATGTTCAATTTCTAGGAGGCATAGTCCAGTCACTTAAAGAAAGGGTGAGAACAGTGCAGCAGGTTTGAAATCCCTGGGGGGGCTTTCAAATAATAACAAAATAAACAGAAATTTCACCACCTCTAGGTACATGGGATGAGCATCACCCTCATTTTCCGCCCTTGTGGACAGCCTCACTGTCGCAGCCCAGTGGGAGAAATTGGTGACCTCCCTGCCATCAGCTAAGCAGCACCTTCCCCCAGAGCAGCTGGGCAGGGTGGACACCCCTGGGCCACACACCTCCCTGGGCCCCAGCACACAGCCAGCCAGCAGGAGCTGCTCGCAAGGGAAGCCAAGCGGAGCCCACAAGTTGCTGCTCAGCGCTCTGCAAGCCCTACCAGACCAGCAATGCTGGCACTTCTCCCTCTCAGCCTAGGGAGAGGCCAGGCAAGCACGTGTCGTCATCTAGAATAAACATCTACAAGGCCTGGTGGACCACCCCTTTCAATCCTACATTCACCCAGTGTGCCCACGGCGAAGCTTCTTCAACCTTATGCCAAACCAGAGTATTATGACTTTACTCTGGTGGTTTAGCAAAATTTCAGGATTTTCCCTTGATCCCCCAAGACTTGTCTAAGTGCAAACTTCCCACTGAAACTGAAAAGAGTGTGAACCAGGTTCTGCAGCTTTTTCTTGTCATCCTTGCTCAGCTGTAAGTCATTATAAGGCAGGCAAGACAAGAGATCATATGGTCCCATGGTTGCTACAGCAATGAGCGGGCAGTGCCAGATTCCCCAGCTGATCCTGTGCCTGCCCTCCTAAAGGAGATGACCCTGTCAGAGGCTTGCAGGCACACCATCAGCATCAGCAGGTGCCAACAAGGCATGATGTGGCAAGACCCGCTCCTCCTCCAGCCTCCCTGACCGCTCCTCTCCTCACTTCCCTGCAGATTGACCACCTCTCCAGCCACAAAGGTTTCCTCCCACATACACTGTATGAGCGTCCTCCCACCCAACGCCTAGAAGAAAGTCTAACCGAATGTGGCAGCAACTTGAACCAGCCCAGAGCATTTCACCTCAGCATATGACTTCACCAGCGCTATTATACATGAAGCACACACACCCACGTGCAAACAGTCCCTCGCAGGTGACTGCTGTTGGGATGGCGTAAAAGCAAGCCTAGGTTCAAGCCAGCTATAGTATATATTAAAGCTTGGAGTTGGAGTTTTCCTTTATCATCACTTAAGAACATGACAGCTTTTACTAGACTGGAGACTAAATGATGTGGACAGAGTAGTTTATACTGACCTTGATCAGAGGTTGCTCATTTAGCAGTATGGGAGTTGTCAAAATTCAGCCAAGCAGCCATTTCTCCAGGATGACCCGGTTGTTTCAACAGTGACAACCATTGGGTAATATACTACTTTTCCCTCTCTGTCATCCCCCCCCTCCCCTGGCCCAATGTCACTGGAAAAAAAAAAATCCTCTATCTATTAAATAAAACAACCGATAGATTTGACTGACCCTTTCAAATAAACAGGCTTGAGAAAAGCTTGTTTCTTAGGAAAATTCTCCCGTGTCCTCTATGTCCTACCCTATCCTGCTGCAGTACAACTTGGATTTTAATTCCTCAACTAAAGTGTTTGGCTTCTGCATGCCATACAAAAGTTTTTAAGTAGAGAGCCCTTTTTAATCTATTCTTACAGCTGCTTCTTACAATTACATTAGCTACCTATTTATTTTCCTGCTTGGAAAAATAAATAGTCAAACCAAGAAACTCGCCATTATGTTTCTTAAAGTATACGTGCACTTTTCTATAAAGCTCTGCAAATTCTACAGAGCTTCATCTCCTCCTTCTCTTAATAAGGCTCATTTTAAAGGGCACCAATATTTCCAAGGAAATGATACCGCCTTCTCTTACTGCACCAGAAAACGCATTTCAAATATAAACAAGCTAGCAGCAACCATATCTTTGTTTGGCAAATGGAGTAGTCTCATCGCTTAGTCCCGTTCATAGCAACACACAAAGGAGTACTCTGTAGCCAGGGGTAATAGCTGATCCCATAATCTGGCACTAATACTTAGAAAGATTAATTACCCTATTAAGATCTTAGACACTACTAAGAAAATCTTTGTATAAACCTTTTAACTCACAACAAATGCAGCATATTTGGTGCCATCAGTTTGTTGCACAATAAAGGTTCTCACCCTCCCACACTTGTTCAGTTTTGTCTCTGTCTCCCTTACTATATAAACACACGCACACGTGCTCACACACAGCTTTATTTTTTCTAGCTTCCCCCCCCCCCCCGCTTTCCCTCCACCA
>NW_010535390.1:43831-64119 GCF_000687285.1 Phaethon lepturus
TCCCAATACAAAGGAATAAAGTACAAGTGTGTTTGGAGCAGATAAAGTAAAAACTCCTCCTGTCCCAAATTGGCTGCCTCAGAGATTAAGCAGCAAGAGCAGACGCTCGCCGATTCAAAGGCTGCTGCTGTGTCAGAAACCAGAGGCACCTAAGCTGATTCAGGTTGTAATCCCTATGCAAATTATATATCCAAAAATATGAGGAGGGTTAAATTATTAAAGCACGTTATCAAAAGACACCTTCTAAAGTACATCATTACTGATTAGCACCATCAGATGCCAATGCAAAATAGCTCGTCACCTTGGCACGGCCTCCCACTTCCACACTATCTCCCTCTCTCACTCCGTCCTTCTCCGCCACGTCGTCGCCGGCAAGAAAAGCCGCAACAGTGTGAACAGACCCAGATAAAGCAAACGTGAGTCATCCAGCAATGTTTAAGATCACCGTCATTGCCCCAGCTATCCATAAGGCGATTGCACGCCATTAAAGTCTGGCGCGAGGGAGAAACGCGTGCTTCAAGGCGCAGCCCGCGGGGAAGCGACCTGCACCCCGCTTGCCTTATTCACAGCCGGGAACTAAGTGCCAGTCTTTCCACTCAGGGAAACGCTTGGGCTCCAAGTCAAAGCTGTGGTTTAACATTTCACGGTCCTTTTCTGAGGAAGAACTTCCAAAAACAGCTTTGTAAAATCGCAGATGCTTCTGTCTCGCAAAGGAAAGGGTGGGAACACCTCCTAGCCTAGATCCTAAGTGCAACGGGCATCAGCAGTAACTTCAGATTCCCAACAAACTGCCCATACTACAAAGATCATGTCTGCTTTGATGCAGCCCCTCTGAATGCTTGTTGCCTGAGCTTACTATTTTGATTTCAAAATATATCTGAAGAAGCTGACCTACGGAAAATACCAGGAATCAAAAAAACAACATTCACATCCTAAAACATATTTTTTTCATTGCTCATCACAGCTTTTCTTGATAATTGCTGGGCCCAAGTTTTGTCGAGGATGACTTCATCTGTCAGCGGCTGGTGGGTGAGTGGCCATCGTTACTGGTACACAAGGAACATCCAACACAGCTACGGTCCTTCACCAGGAGTTGTCTGAACAGCTTTTGTTGTTCACATCAGCCACCAGCCACACAAGTGGCTGCTGCTTTGCAAATCAGACCCCGATGCCCGAGCAGGCTCGCTGCACTTCCAAGGCTTTCCCCACGAACACCCTCAGCAGGGTATAGCCCAGCCTCGCTACGCGATCACGTTGTGCGCATAAGCGGTCAATGACATTATCTGCACAAGCCTACTCCAAGGATGACCCATTTCTTCCTCCCTGACATCTGGTAGGTTTTGGCCACACAAGTGGCTGCTGCTTTGCAAATCAGACCCCGATGCCCGAGCAGGCTCGCTGCACTTCCAAGGCTTTCCCCACGAACACCCTCAGCAGGGTATAGCCCAGCCTCGCTACGCGATCACGTTGTGCGCATAAGTGGTCAATGACATTATCTGCACAAGCCTACTCCAAGGATGACCCATTTCTTCCTCCCTGACATCTGGTAGGTTTTGTGCGACTCAGCGGCCAGGACAGAGCGCAGTAACTCTAATAATCTTCCGCTGCCGCATCCAGGTCCCTTTCAGTGCCTTATGGCCCGCCTGCCGCAGCGATTATGGAGACAGCAGTTGTGCTGCAATTAGGATCCTCCTGGGCCAGCCAAACCGAATTAGCAGCGGAGGCCAGCTGCTCCGCTGCCAGCCAGATCTTTTTGGCACGCCGTCCTGTCGGGCACTCGTCCCCTCCTGGAACCCATCCTCTCTTCCTGAACGCCAGCAATGCTTGGGCAGGCTTTCGACGAAGGAAATTGCCTCCTTCCCACTGCTGCTGGCCCCGTCCGGTGCTGCCGCCAGCCCAGGCTTTCCCCAAGGAAGGCTGAGCCCAAGGCACAACCCAACACCCCCGTGTCCTGTCCCACAAGGACCTGCTGCTGCTTCAGCCCTTCCATGTTGTTTTCACTGCCAGAATCCACGTTTCGCACATAGTGCACGCGCACGTTTCTTTTAGTACCAAAAGCTAAAGGGTATGTATGTTCAATATTGCTTTACCCTGTCCTTTCCCCCTCCTTATTATGACCCAGACAGTTACAACTGTGACCACCTCCAAGTCACATGTTAAGAAGCTCTCATTATGGTTTCAACTTTGAATTTTTTTCCAGAGTTAGTCCTGCACCATTCCTTCTTCCATTCATTACATAAGAAAAAAAAAGTGCAGACATTTTTTGTTTGTTTCCTACTGCTACCAACAATATTTAATAACCTGTACTTTAAATAACTAAATAAACAAATTAAAAGACCAAACACAAACCCAAGTATGTGCCTCTTCACTTTTGATTTGTTACTGTTTCTGTTTAAGTTTGAGCAACAGGCAAGTCATAGTCATGTTCATTCCTGATCAGTTTTATTTACTTTTTTTATTATTATGAATTATTTCCATGTTGCAATTAATTATTTGTCTTACCTTTTTTCTTCCATTTTAAACATTATTTAAAAAAAAAAATAAATATCAGTCTACTGTCATCCGTCAAGAGCATCTCCTCAGCAGCAACAGTCTCCCAAGAGATGGCAACACCCTTGCCTGCAGTGCTATACAGCACGGTGCAATGACCATGGCCATTATAAGAAAATCGAGACCAGAGATGCACCCTTGGTTTTCTTACTGAGCCAGTAGCTCATTCTGACATGCCTGCGTTCACCCTTCCACATCATGTAGGGGAGATGGATGGTCCCCTCTGCAGACAAAGCTAGAAACAACTGTATCTGGTTGATGCCCTTCTGGTGAGGAACGCTGACCTTAACTAGTTTCATAATCCCAAGACTTGGAGGGATTGGTAAAGAGCTACCAGGTTTCATGAAATAGGTTCTGAAAGCAGGAAGGTTGTTCTCTGGTACTTCCCACAGCCGCAGGTTAACTTTACAACTGTGTTCCTATGCCTAGGTTAAAATTGTCATCATCTTTCCCTTAAATGAATTTCAAAATTACTATGCTTTCAAACAGAAAAAAAAGTGCCTATGGTGCACTGCTTCAAGAGTACCCATAAGTTTCTGTCACCATTTGGTTTTGTTAAAGTTTTTTTCATTAAATTAGCTTTTTTGAATATATATATGCTAGAGACTGAGAACAGTCTTTCCTTAAGCTGCATTCGTTTGAATGGTTTGATTTCCTCAGCCACATCAAACTGGTCACATCACACATTATGAAGCTGAAAGATATACAAGAGCCGATAGGTATTTTGAAGGAGAATATATTGGGGGAGATAACACACATATTCCCCCTCAGTTCACAAGGGTGCAAGAACACCGCCGTACGGTGTTCAGCATGTGCCTTCACCCCATGGCATGCCTTAAGTTCTCCAAGCTCTTCACCCACCAATCCAGTTACTGCAGGGGTGGGATGTAACTTCTTCGCCACTGCATTGCAATTTCACTCCTCACAAAAATTACACCTGAGAGGATGGCCAGAGCTTGCTGGTGGCCCTGGAGATGACTGCAGCCCGACTTGCTCTTGTGGTCCCTCTCCTTCAGTAGGTCCCCAGGGCTACACAGAGCTTCCCACAGAGCACGGCTCCCAGACCCTGCTCGCAGCAACCTACAGAGATGCACACAAACCCTGGTTTGGTACCGTCGAAGGAAAACAACTCACCTACTACATTTTTACCTGTTCCTCATAAAAATCATGCTAGAAGAGCATTTGATGCCCTGCCTGGAGCGGATGGACCGATGGACGCAGGGGCAGACCAGAGAGGAAGACGGGGGCGATAATTCCGTGTAGTTTCCCTCCCTCTAGCGATGAAAACCGAGATTGCGGGTCACTCCTGCTGCGCGGGAAGAGGGCAAGAAGCTGTAAGGAAATCCCAAATCCCCTGCAGCAAGAAGTTAGGCACCTCGCATTACGCTGGAGGAGCGGGAAGACCCCTCAGACCAGCTCCCGGACCTCACCCCAGGAGATGCGTGCCAGAAGACCACCACATCCCAGTTGCCTGATCTCCACTTGCTAAGAAAACCCTTCTGCCAAGAATTTGGGGCAGGATTTTCAGCTTTGACCCAAGAGATGTACCAGCACATTTCCTTACACAGACAAGAACAAAATGAGATGATACATGTGAATTGCTCTGGCTCTTTCGTTGCATTTTGCCTGGATTTAACGATTGCGGGGCTCATAAAAGAGCATGTGTCTTCGCAACACCGCTTGGCAAGGCTTTTCAAATATTTACAAAATGTATTTGGTATCCCCTGCTAATAATAGCCCAATAGGTCCCCAGATAGAGCATGAGAGACTGAGGCACTCTTGTTCTGGTTGCTATTTCGCAGCCTTGCTTCACAATGCTGAAAGACTTCTCAGTTCTTGTAAAAGGGTAAGAGACAGGGAAACAGATTGCAGAGGTTCCCTGGGCTGTTATTTTAGGAAACACTGCTTGAGCGGTGGAATTGCACACTTTCTCCAACCAGAGCTGTGTGAGGTCTCCAGTCCTTACTCACTTTTGTTCAACTTACTTCTTGAAACTGAGAATAAAAAAATGTAGAAGCAAACAAGCTCACTGGAAAGCTTTCTTGTGCTTGCCCCTCTGTAGAGAAAATTACTAGTTTTGACCATACTACATTTCTGATACCAGATGCCAAAACCAAAAAACGTAGTTTCAAAACTCCTTGTCTTTGGAGATGAGCTATATGACTAAAGCCCACCTACCCAATGGGCAAAGACAGAGCCTCTCCCCCGCCATGGGGTAAATCCTAAACCACCTGGAGCTGGTCAAGCTGGAGGAAAGCAAAGCCCATTTATTTCTTATGCTCTGGGCTGACAAGAGAGCCAAGCAGACCTTGTTGGGACTGCTTCGCAGCAGGGACCTGTAAGAGAGACCATGTTTCCCACATCCTTCCTTTGGTTCTGTCACACACACATGGTCCCCAGGGGCCTGAAGTTCCCACTGCACTAGGAAAGGATGTCAACAGCATAAACCCTCTATGAAATCTCTATGGGAAAAGAGACAAGAAAAAGGGGTTACTTTGTATTGCCCCTTCTTGCAACAGCCAAAACACAGTCCCTGTGCAGGGCTCCCATCCCATTCTACATCCTCCCCCACAAAAGCCACAGCTCTGGCCCTCTCTGGGGACCATCCAGCATCATGTCTGAGGGTCCAGAGCCAGCACCTGAGCTAAAACACAGTCCAGGGACAGACCTGTGCAGCTGGATGGAGGTGGCCTGCACCACACTGATGCCCTTGGGGTGCAAGACACACAGGATCAACAAAACCAAACTCCTGCCCCATTTTCACGGCCTGTGTCCATCCGCTAACATTAGAGAGGGATCAGGCCTGCCTCAGCTGCGGGTCTTGCTTGGTGTAATGGAGCAGTTACAGCCTGCAAATGAGATCCAGGTCTCAGCTGTATATTCCCTCTCTTTAAGCATCACTCAAGTCCCACTCAATCTCAGTTTGACTCCAACATGCAATTAAATGCTGTCCTAAGTGGCAACACTCCTGTGAACTGGGCTCAGAAACACAGTTTTCCCAAAGTAGGTTTTAGGTACAGCAAACTGAAGAGAATGGCTGCTGTCAGGCATGGTGCCAAAGGTACCACCACCAAAAACAACCTCTTTGGGGAAGCAGGGTGGTGAGCAGGTTGGTCCCAGCTAAAGATGGCAGGAGAAAGTTTCTCCTTCAATGCTTGTGCTTCCCCCCCACCCCCCACCCACCTGGAGAAGGTTTGTCCTCCAATGCATGTGCTTCTTTCCCCCTGGCCCCCTTTCATGGTGGAAGTAAGAGGCAGGAGTCACCAGCTGTATTTTGGTGCCAGAAGCATTAACAGCAGTGCTCAGTGGTGGTGAGGGTGCTCTGTGGGGCACATGTGGGCTCCAGGAAATCTGGAGTGGGGCCAGCCTAAGGAGTCACATCTCTCTCCTGTTCTCAACATCAAGGACACAAACATATTTGGTGTTAAAGTCTTGCATAGGGTAGCAACGCAGCCCAAGCAAAGAGATTCAATACATGAGGACACAGATACATGCCCTTCTCTCACAGCATTATGCATGCATAGTTTTCATACCAAGCTGTGAACCGGTATCCCAAAACCGAAATGATGCTTCATTACTTGGAGTGCTCCACGTAACACAGGCTTCAGGAGCTGCACAGAAACCCTTCGCAATGCATTTGTTGTCCCCTGCACTGTGGTGCTGCCCTGGGCTGAGCCCAGGTTCTTGGTGGGACAGAAACCTGTCAGCTGAAAAGCCTCCAAAGTGAAACGCTCAATAACCATGGGTTTGCACCCTTCCCCAGTGCACAGCAAGTGGCACAGAGGGAAGAGGGAGGAGATGCTTCTAAACAAGTCTAAAAACTCCCTTTAACAGCCAAAAGACATGTTAACATTGGCATCAAAAAGAAGCAAGTATGAGTCTGCCAGTTAAGGGAACAGACATGAAACTGCAGCGAGATTTCTAGGAATAGCTTTGTTTCTCATCGTCCTCAGGAATTCATGTGAAGTGCTGGAAACATGGAGGATGAAGCTAAGCACATACAGATGTCCCAAGGATGCAGAGGGACATGACAGGGCAGTTTCTCCAGGCACAGTTCACTGCAGATGGGTGTTGAGTACATCTGCACTAGCCCAAGGATGTCCCTGCACACTATCGAAAGGGGATGGCACAGGGTTGCATGAGCAGAGGCTGTACAGGGAGGCCCCAAGGCTCACCCCACCCCCAGTCACCCTCATCCTTGCCACTCAGGCCAGCATTGGCAGTCCCACATGCAATATGTAGGGTCAGGTCTGACCATCAGCACTGACCATCTGACCATCAGCGCTCACATTGACCGAGCCAGACTTTGCTGTATTCGATTCACAAGCATTGATCTGCCATAAGCCCTGTTCCACCACACCCTACAGTGATAACTACTTACTTTGGGCTGATGGCCGCTCATCCTGATGGGCCAGTCCCTTTGTTTAACCTTTTCATCCAGATGGTCATCCATAGCCTCATTTTAGATCTTGGTCTCCCAAAAGCTTCTGCTATCAGCAGAATATAGCCTGCACCAGCTGGGAGTACTCAACCACTGGCATCCCATAGGACCCCAAGACCTATGATATTAGCAGGAACAAAACCAAGTGTTCATGCAAAAGGTGCACATCTGAATCCAAAGTGCACCCAACTCTAAACTAGCCAAACTGAGTCTCCAAGGACATCACCACAAAGTAAACCTGTCTGTGGCATCACAGGCTGGAAGCCCTCCAAGACCATGGCTATTTAGGTGCTGGACCCACTACCCTTTGGTCCCTCATCTGAGCTGCTGGTAGCCTGTAGCAGTGTGAGCTCACATGCTTTTGGGTGACTCTGTGTCCTCCATTCCCAAATCTAAGAAAAATAGTGCCAGAAGAGTGCAGGAACAGCCTCACGCTCCGTTTCAGCTCAGCCCTTCTGGAGGCAGCAACCATACGCACAAGCATGAAAGTGAATGCATGGGGAAGATAGGAGCTGCAAAATACATATGAATGCATGTATGTTTTCTATATATTTACTTCACAACAGTTAAAATATCACCTAACAACATTATCACAGCAGTGTTTCAGAAACCAAGAGACGCTCCTGGTTACTAGATACAGTAATTTTCTACACAGATAGTGTGATTTGTCCTTCAGAAAACTTTACAGCCTTGTCATGAATCTCTATGATTTACAGTACCTGCTGCTAGCTGGAGCTCACAGATGGAGCACCCGTACTCCAGACTGACAATACGCAGCCAGTAACGCTGAGCGGGGATGTGTCACCTCTAAAAAGGTTGAAAATAGGACAAAAATAACAGAGAACAGAATAAACTTCTGGGAGAGGCTATTTTAGCCTTCTAATCTGAATATTCAGGCTTAATTTGGTATTTTACACCGGGCCAATTAGACACCCACAAAATGACACAAGACTCTGGTTTGCCAACGATGAGTGTTCTGGGTTTGTAATTCTTCTGTCAGTACACTTAGTCACTTGCTATTTCATGGTCAGCTTATGGGTACCTTTCCAGGGGGGTAGCAGGGGAGGGAACATAATACCTTAAAGAGATACTGATTAAAATGCCATCAAGAGGCCATCCTTCCCTGCTGACGTACCCAAATTTGCTTAACTAGGTTACTTGCCATTTTCAAACACCAGAATTTCAAGTTATCTACCAAAATTGAACAGTACCCTTGTATGCTAGGGAAATGGTGGGGGGAGTGAGAAAAAGTAGGAATACACATAGACACACGCTTTCCTGGATTTTGGAAATCGGGATACTTTTGTTATATCAACATCAGATCATATAGAAAAAATAAAAAAAAAAGATTAACAAGCTAATTGTGGGATTAACCAGCTATATTTAGCTGTTCAGCAAGGTCATAGGGTGCTCAGAAAGGAGCGGGCAACTGGGTATCAGTGGAAGTCTCTGCCACAGCAGTACTGTGAGCCAATGCTTCTCCACTTGTGGCACAGTCTGGAAGGGACTGCATTCATGTCTGTCATAAGTAGATCTCTTAAAAAGTGATAAGAAACATTTCTAAAGGAATGATGAAAAGTGTCAAAACATTTTAAGCGTTAAAAGCAACAAAAGATTTGTTTCTGACTTTTCCTCCCCTGCCCCATCAAGGATGCCTGAGTCTTCTTATAAGAAATATTTTTTTATGTTTTTTTACCCCCTCTACTAAATTTAAAAATAATCCTATAAATTCAAGACCTATGACACGTTTAATCAAGCAGCCAAAGCAACTTCTAGCAGACCTGCTGACACATATTGGGAAATACAGACACTATGGACATTAAGAAGTGATGGAAAGTTTTCAGCAGCCTCACATATGTGCTATAGACTTGAGGAGAAGAAGGATGCACAAGGTGATCCATGCATGTCATGCACGTTGCCACTTTACACACTGCAAAGCACAGAAGAGGCTAGAACAACCTCCAGTCCCATCTTGTCGGTGTGACCCCAAGCCACAGCTTAGTTTTAGTATTAATAACCTGAACTCTGGAGAGAAAATCCTCACCTAAGGTGGTTCAGGCCATACAGGGAAGACCACACCTGCTCAGCACAGCTCTAAGTCTGATGGGCCATGCTCGGCAGATGGGGAACCATGGAGATCAGTCTCTCTCACCGCATGCACGTGAGCATGTACTGGCACAGACGTGGCAACCATTCAGCAATTCTAGGTTCAGAGAGATAATTTTAAGCGCAATGAATGGTCAGGATAGACAGACCTTTAGTCTATCTTTATCAGAAAATATTTAATAAGCAAAACTACCAAGCCTACACCAATACCAGGCTTCACAGCAGTTGACCTCCATGTCTCTCTCAAATGCTACCTTCACAAAGGTCAGAGCTTTTCCCAGTTGAGTGTGTGAACAAGCCATGTTTGCCCTTTGACAAACCTGGTGCTGACTCTCAGGAGGCCATGGCCAAGCTCTCACTGAGTGGACAAGTGGTGCTCACATAGATTTGGCTCCTGGGGCACTCTGATCCCACAGGAGTTTGGAGAGGGAACAAACATTAGTCACCTTCAGGAAGAGAAGGTTCAGGACATGGAAGTGGTCTCAGCTAGACAGGGGTCTTGGAAGAGCTCTGCATCCTCCAGAGAGCTTAGAGGAGCATGATTTTCCTAGGAAGAAAACAGCTTTTTGGTGACCCATTTCCAAAAAACAAGAAACAAATTAAGTTGCGTCATCATTTTCTGTTATCCTTATGCCTTTTACTTCTCATTTCCCCTCACATGCTGATAATTCCCATCTAATTAAGTTTAAAAAAAAAAGAAAGCAAAGCAAAAAAATAAAAGGCAGCCTTGGAGCTAGTATCACATGCTTACAAGACAGGCAAAAGCTTTTTTCAGGAGACCAACAGATCAGTCAAGCACGGGACCAGTTGTTTCTGTGACTCCCATCAGGAGCCTTCTTGCCCTGAAAAGCCTTCATTGTGCTCTCTGCGGGCAGCAGCCGAGGCAGACCTCCAGCATCTGATGAACCCAAAAGGATTGGTGGCTGGAGGGGAAAGGGGACGGGAAGAGTGACCCTCCTAAATAACTTTCTCAAAGTGACTCATCCTTTCACTGACAGCATTAACATCTCTGCTCCTGCCAGCTGGGCAGCTGCTCCGGCCCTCCGAGCCGTGAGGGAATGTTTTGTTCCAGAGATGGGGAGAGGGGGGGTGTGGGCAGGGGGGGTGGGGGAAACAACCCTTCTGCGTGCATGTGTAATTGCCGTATGATTTCAGCTATTTTGACCTAATAAGATGTGCTGCATTAGTCACCAGCCTTGGTACAAACAGATGGATTTGCAAGAATTTAAAACAGAAGAGGAAGGAAAGAGAGATGAGAGATGCCACAGCCCCCAGGGCAAAAGGGCATCCTGGCCATGAGAGGCAGGGAGGTCCCACGCAGCACAGCCCCACTGTGGCCAGCAGACCCACACCTTGCTCCAACTGGTGGCTTTTCCACCTCTGTGCACTAAGGTGCCAGGAGACTCCATCCTTCTTCCAAACAACCAGACCTGACTGCTCCACTTGTGCTAAAAAAGTTTCTTGTGCAAAAGGAAAAGCACAACTGATGTTGTATAATGGTTTATTTAAAAACCTCAGTATTTTTGTCACATTATAGGACCACAGCTTTCAGCTCTTTATCATAAAGCTACAGTTCAAGTCAGTAAAGCTTGCTTGTGGCACAAACTGCCTGATTTTGCTCAGGGAGCATATTTGGTGCCTGGCTGATCAGAAAAGGCATGGCAAGGCATCAAAGCAGCATTGATTTCCTACCCTCTGAAGCCTCCAGATTAACCAAACATGATCCTGAGGTCCACTGGGTTGAGCCTGCCAACATTAGGAAAGGAGATTCAGTGCATCAGGAGCACCGTTCCCACAGGTAATATTTACTTTTCCAAACTGGAGCAGGCAGGCTTTGCCATCATGCATAGAATATGGGCAATTCTCTACTAAAATTACTTCTTAGCCTTCCCCCTTTCCTGCTCCCTACAGCACGCCCCACTTTCCCTCCAAAAGCTGCCTTTTTGCATAAGTCTGTGCCGACTCCACTGCCAGGAGTGGATGAAGCCAGGGAGCAAGGCGAGGGCATCTTTCCTGTGTACACACCTGGATCCAGCAACCTCCTCTCCCAAAAAGAAAGAAAAAAAGTCTTTTCCACCCACGAGCTCCATCCAAGACTGAAGGAAAATTCCCACTGGCTTCCAGCTTGGAGTATCAATTCCCACATTCCTGAAGCCACTATCTTTCTCCATGCTCTCCTTCTATGTCCATATTCACTCTTCCCCTCAGCATCTTTCATGCAACCAGTGCAAGCAACGCAACATCCCACATACCTGCACCACAGCCTTTACCAAAGCATAAATACAGCCCTTCCTGCACAGGGTTGAAGGTGGAGCAGGACATCACGGAAGAGGACTCGGCTAACGCACAAAAGGCATGTGGACCACAACGTCTTCTGTTTGTGGGACACCTCTTCCCAAAACCGTGGGAGCTGGGAACGCTGACATCAGCCCTGAACATCAACACTGAACCCCAGTGCACAGGGAAAGGGAGGCAGGGAGAAGCTTCTTGCACTAAATTACAGGTCTGAACTTCAGCGAGAGTATCCCCACTCAAGGAAAACTTGTAAGGGCCTGCCCATGCACATACATTTTCATTTTGAAATAAAAAGAACAAATTTGGGAACATAAAGGTTTTAAATTGTTGATTGGAAGATTTGCATGTAGACAGAGTATTGTTTTCTTCTCCTTGCTCCCTGGGTAGCAAAACAGAAAAATTATGTGTAATTAAAATGGAAACAGTATCAATTAGCTGTGATTCTCTGAGCTGTGGAAAGAGTAAACCAATGAGGAAAGACTGTTCTTGTCCTCTGGCAGCCTCTTCACATCAAGATTATTCTGAAGATATCTTAAATCCACTTAAGCATAAACTATGCAAACGCAATTAAAAAAAAATCGGTGCAGGTGGAGGGTTATTTACTAGCCAGTGTAATACTTGATCAAACATATCCTGAGGAATTAACTTGATTGCCAGTACTTGAGCTCATTTCACTAACGTTACATCCTTGTCCTCCTTGAGTTATGCCCCTGAAGTTTAAAGTCTAATCTAGACAGGGCCAAGCTTATCTTTTACCTCTATAGAACCTGCCCTTCGTGTCAACACTTTTAGAAACTCTTGAAAAAGGACACACACAAGAACTGCAAAAGGTAACAAGTTACTGTATCCAGTCACACACAAAATCAGGAGCTTAACAACAAGGAGTCAGACTCCACAAAGACATTGCCTGTAAGTCCCATTAAGCGCAAAACACGCTATTTAACAATAATAATCATAATCCTGACATAAAGGAGTGTTTTCTTTCTTCTAAAAAAAAATTTTTTTGTTTTGATATAGCAATATCTCAGAGGAGAAAAGTCACTGAAACAGTGAGAAGCAAGCTGTTTTTAAGGGAGTAGTACACTGAGTACACAGATCAGCAAGTATTAACATTACTTTTTTATAGTAACAGCATTTCATATGAGGACAGACTTGGACCTGAATTCGAGGTAGATGGATACTTCCGCTAGTTCCCTTTCACACGAATTGCCTACATGCTCGAAGTGGAGGAGATACTTTAACACTTTGTGCTGCTTCTCAACTGTGTCGACCATTCACTAAAACACCGTTCTTTCATCTTCTTCATGCATAATCTTTGGCTTAACACTGAAGGGGATGAAGGATAAGTACATACAGAACATGTTTGACCAAACAGACGAAAAAAGTCACAACTGTATTGAGTCACAATTTGGACACTTTGAATCTTGCAAGAGTCACCAGTATCAAAAAAGGAGAGTGACCTGGCCAAGTCAGAAGACTGATAACTTCAGGTATAGTTTTCACTCAAAGTTTCAAAATGCAAGTTATCACAACCACGGACTTGGACAGGTTTAGCGTTACAAATTGAGGCTGAGCCATTTCATAGTACCATGAGCCCTGAGAAAGAAGGACCACTTCTTCCTGCCACAGGGACAGTTTGTTTCATTTTGCTGGTCATTTTGTCTTGATATTAACACATCTCACTTAAAATTATTTCTTGTGAACAGCAAACAACAACTTGCATTCTTTAAAAGCTCAGGACTAGTCTGCTGCTGGCTGCCCACCCCTGCCCCAAGGGAGTGCGACTTTCCTGCCACCGCCTTAGCAGAAAACCACCAGCCTCGGTACCTAGGGATTTTGGGCAGTATCAAGAGCATCCCTTGGAGTGGAAAGGAACAGTAACTGTGCGTGGCCAAGAGGAGCTTTTGCTATACTCCAAGGTTAGCCCAATACCATGTGTCCTGCCCATCCTCTACCACGGTGTGACCCTGCCGGCCTTCCTCCAGGCAGGGAAGACGCCACTGCCATACCACCTGCCAGCATCCTTTCAAGCTACTTGTCGAGTGGTTATTTGTGAATAATTCTTTTAGTGCTGACACATTTTATAAGTTGGCTGCAGATAATTAACAAATAGGGAAAAAATACAATTGCGTAGTAGAATAATTCATTGCTAATTATTCTCTCAGGTCTAAGAGAAGCTGCTGACCTTCTCAATACATTTCTTTTAGTTAAATGAGTACAAACAGATGCTGACCTTCATTAGAGCAGTGCTGATATATTTCCTGAGGAAACACAAATGAGAATGTAAAGACATGACCAAACACATCCAGCCAGTCACACGTTAGTCATCAAGAGCATTTTCCAAAGCGCTTACTAGGTTCTGATGCTTTGTATCTTGGAGGGGGGCAAAGGGTGCGTCACACCTCTGACAATTCAAGTACAATGGTCTTGGAGTTGAGCAACTGAAAAACCCAAGGACATAAAACGAGTGGGTGTTTCAGATAGTTTCAGCCATTGTTTTGCACATGTTATTTGTCAGGACAGCTTCTGGACCACTGTTACTCATCATTTGCATCCAGTTTTAAACTAGGGACAGCAAGAACTGCGGGTTTGAAATGTGACACCACACATCACAATTTAATGAGGCCTCTAGGGCTACGTGCAACACAGCCTCATTCCCCCTGCACATACAAACACACTCACATGGTGAATCAGAACCAAAAGCATCTTGCAAAGCACCCCAGGGCTTTATTTAAAGGGAAAAAACTGTGATTTGTCAGACACTACAGCTCCCTGGAAGGAACAAGATAGTCTTTCCTGAGTATTTGTGCTTGTGGAGACTTAGAGATTCTTGTCAGGAGTGGAAAATGGAATCGTTCTGGTTTTTAATCCTCAGCGGCTAGTCGTTTTAATGGCAAGGTTTCTACGAAATCATTTTTCTTGACCTGAAAGGGTACACATATACACCCTCCAACAGATGTGAAAAGCAGTTAAGTCAGTATAGATGCTGCATTCAAGGCCCTCCTGAACAGAGATGCCAGTGCTACATAAAGACGGGTATTCATAGCATCCTCTTAGAGCAGTTTCAGCCATCCAACTTGGACATTATTCATAGCAGCTAAACTCAGAAACCCAAGTTTCCTCTGCAGTCCCTGGAGCAAGGAGACCAACCAAGCGCAGCTCTGACTGACTCCGCTAGGCTACGCAAGGACCACTGCTCCCCTTCAAGCACTTTTTGAGACGCAAGTTTCAAAGACACACAAGACCCGTGTGTGATGAATCTCATACAAGTAAACCAGTCTAAATGCTTTATGATGGGTTTCATTTAGAAGCTAACAGGGCTACAATCAATGCTTTGAGAACACAATAGAGAATAAACTGACCAAAATATCATGTGCGCTTTTACCTGGCTGCTGAGGTGAAGAAAGAATCAGAATTGCAATGATAAACTTTTTTAGCTTTTAGTTTTTATGGTGGAACTGACCAAAATCGCTCAGCATAAATCCAGGTCTCTGTTTCCTTCTAAGGCTTATCAAACCTGTATGCACTACTCTCTTCACCTGCTCATTTGTGTAGACTCAAAATTAAAAAGCTGAAAATATTGAGTAACTTTGTTCTAGGACAAAAATCATTAATTACAGAAAGGAGACTAAGCATTATCTTTCCATTTTCACAGCCCCATCTCTCCACAGGCTCTGCATATAGGATAATCTACAGGAGTTGCCTGTTTTTCCAAGTACAGTCAAACTACCAGCAGTACTTGTTATGAAAGTTAGTACCCAGCTCTACATTTTACACAGAATATGATACATTGAAATTAAGGGCTTTAACATAGGAGTTATGTTTCATATGTGACACTGGCTTAAGTACCAATATGAATAGTGGTCTGATAGACCACTTTATCCTACCTATGCCATGGTGTTGCACATGACCCACAAAGCCCTGGTTTTGACCTTTTGAAAGTTGATCCAAGAGCCTACACCCCTGCTGATGCATCCCAAACAAAGAGTTGGAAGGACTAGTGACATTATCAAACCCCACAGCCCTGTGATGGCTGGAAATTCAATAGCAGAGACACAACTGGAAAAGGCAATTCAAGATTTGCATGACTAGAAAAGGCAATTAATGTCCTATACTGCAAAGGAAGGCAAACAAAGCCTTAAGGTCTTCAGCACTTGATCCCACACATGTCATTTTGACTCTGGGCAGTATGTAATCAGCCCCAACTCCAGGGTATGGAACCGCCATCCAGAGCTCTACCCCTAAGGATGACTCTGCTGACCAGGACTTTTCACAGAAAAACAAACAAATAAAAAAAGAGCTAAACAAACAGGAGAACAAGTCCTACCAGTTCCCCAAGCAGGGGAAAACCCTTCCTGGTTAGCAGGAGTGAAGCTTGAGTCTGTTCTGTAGCCTGTGCCCCAACAGGAATCACAGCACTGTCACCAGTCAGAAGAAAGCCTTCTTTCCAAAAATCCAGAAAGAAGGCGATGAATGAAGGGATCCTTGTACCAAGAAGAAGTCACTGTGCCCATACACAACCTTATTGCTAAAAAAAAAGACACACACTTTTTTTATTACTATTATTATTTTTTAAAGCTGCAAATGAAGGTGTCCTCTGCTGAACTACTCCTCTGCACTATTCAAATACCTGGAACACCTCCTCTCTTATCAAAATTAAACTCACACAACTGGCAAGGACCTGCCATCAGTTCTTCCACAGAAAAATTGTTCTCGAAAAGATGTCTACCTCTTCCAGTAGTACTTGCAGTACTTGATTACTTGATTACTTACTTGCAGTAATCAAGTTATCCCTCAGTCTGTTTCTGATACACTGAATGCACTAACCTCTTTAGATCTCAAACCAAGCAGGTTTTCTCACCATTTTGCTGACCTTCCCTTGGACTTCCTTTACACACCAGCACTTTGATTCTACTAATAGTTCAGAGATGGACTATGGTCCTTTCAACATGACCTTCACAGTTGTAAGTAGAAGAAAAAAAGGAATATCAGGAAGATAGGAAGTTAATTACCTAAATGCATAATATTTATAAGACTATTTGCCAGTTTTGACAACAAAACCCCTCTCTCAGTGTAGGTACAAATTGTCATCTACTATTCTCAGATTATTAGTTGGCATGTGTCTGGATTAGCACATCTAGCTGGAAGAGGATGCCAAAGGAATTGCAAAGATAGAGAAGAGCCTAGATCACCTGAGCAGCACAAGCGAGCACAGCACAGCATATTTTGAATGCCAGCCGGTGACACTAAATTGAGTTGAACCATAGGATGAAAGACTTGCCTGAAAATACTAAAACAAAAATTAGTGTGACTTGTACCTTGCCAAGTAAAGCACTTAAACCCCCAAGTTGAAGATAGAAAGTAAAGACACATAGAAAACAAAGTCTCCTACTGAAAAAGAATTAGAAATAGTTCTTCAGAAAATTGAAGCTTCCTTCACTTGCAATTTTTAGCCAAAGAAAGAGTGAAGAAGGCATTCTACTATTCCATTTCAGAAACCTAAGACCAAGTCAAAAACTCCTTTAAAAACAAGTACTTACCTAGGGGTCTTCCCAAAACCATTCTGCTTCCCCTAATCACCACACAGAAAGCCATCCTACTTCATGCAACTAACATCAGTGAAGCTCCCCTCACAAATACCTGTCTTGTTCATTGGAGACTTCTGTGATCTTTATTTTAGAAACAGAAACAGCTGCAGGACTGAAGAAGTGGCAGAACTAACATTCCTCCACTGTCTTTTCTCCTTGCTTTCATCTTAGCAATAGGAGATGCGAGCACTTGCAATGTGCTTTATCTTTTGAGACTATTCACTTTTCTTTTACATTAAAACCATATTTTCCTTTGTTATCTTTAATGCCCTGTTTGCTTATTCCGTATTTTTTACAGAGCCAGCTTAAGAGGCCTTGGGAGAGAAGGCTAAATTTCACTTTTGCCTCTGCATAAATGTTAGTTATTATCCCTGGGGAAACCAAATTCAACTTTTGCAATACCAGCAGAGAGAACACAGGAAGAAGGAGTTTGGAGGAAGTTGGGTCTGACCAAACTTCACTTGTTAGTGAGGTTTGGGAATGCAGATAAGAAATAAGGTATGTGTCTGTGGCGGGAGATGCGGGTGGGGAGCTGAGAGCAACTGTAGGTTTCGGGGCTGGAAGGAGATCCAGGGGCTATGAGGACCAGGCTGACCATGGGAGAGCGCCTTTCTGGAAAGGTCTTTTTCTCTCCACCCAGCTTGCCAATTCTGCAGCCTCTGCGACCACTCTCCTTGCTCCCATCTCTTTTCCTCTTATTCTTCTTCTTGAGAAAAGGCAGAAGCAGCTCAAAGGGTACTTTGAAGTACTGGAGATCAGCATTTGTCCACCTTCTTGCTGTCAACTCCCTCACATATGCCCATCTCAAGGCAGGGTCGGGCTTCCCATCTGGCAGGGGCCAGGCAGGCAGGCAGCACTGGAAAGCACTTGCCGTGGACCATGAAGACCACACACACAGCCCGGGTGCTGCACCTACGATGGCGACAGCCCTGCCGGGCGAGGGAGGAGGGCAGGTAAAGCCAGGCACATAAGGACTCCTGGGGAGCAGCCACACCTCAGCGACGCTGGGTTCTGCTCTCTCTATTTATAGGGCAGCAGCTTCCTGCTCCTGCAAGAGTCAGAGATGCTTTGAAGCAAAATCGGCTTTTCCGGACACCGATCAAAATAGAAATCCAAGCTGCCTAAATCTGGAATGGAAATTTCAATCAACACCAAGTTTTAAAATAAAATATGGACTCTATTCTGGTTCAAAATGAATTGATTAAAGAAATCAGATACACAAATAAGTCTTTTGGTCAGCTTTTGCTCTATGCTAGCTCCAGTAAAACTTACTGCAAGATAAGCATTAACTGTCAGAGATCCCAAGCCCTCACTCATGTCAAGTCACTGCCTAAGGTACTGGCAAGCAGGGTAGTGAACAGCCCAGAGGAAACAAGGAATCACTAGAAAATTTGTACAGGTAGAGACCCCCTTCTCCAGCTCTGGCAACTCCCGGTCAGCAAAATTCAGCCTCCCAAAGAGTTAATGTTCAATGAGCCAATAAAGCGTGATTGATTCATCGATAACGCAGCGCTGCCTTTGGGAGAGGGAAGAAGCCATCTCGAGAGACAAGCGAGGCAATTGTTTGCTTTCTATGGTGTTCGCAGAGTGCCCTGCGGTAACCCTCGTGCTCTGAAATACTCATATTGGTTATTTCGAAGTTGGGTGCAGAGCTGTGCTTTCCCATGGCTGCCACTAATGACTTGCAGCTGTTGCTAATCTGTGCCTCTGATTTCCTTTGATTACTATGTGTATTGATGCCTGTGGTAAATAGGCATCTGCCAGGTGCCAGCACAATCAGGGGGAAAATATAAAAAGTTCCCTGTTTCAAATTCAATGTGACATTGTGCTTGTCAAGAGGCAGCCGTTTAACTATTTAAGGGAAACAGTTTCCTGGGCTCTTCACTGGCCTCCTGGCTGTGGAGGAGATTCTCATGCATTTCGGTGACAGCAATCCCCCTGCTCCCTCTCCCAAACCCAGCTGTAGGAAATAGCCACAGGGAGAAGTTGGCGGCCACGGGGACCGTCCCAGCCGTGTAACAGGCCACAACATGTGAGCTTGGCTCTGCTTTCCTGGAGAGCAAGGGCTCCCGGGCCCAACCCGTGCCCCCCCCCAGGTGCAGCACCCCAGAGCTGCGTGAGCATCTCCGCTGCCACGCGTGGGCTCGGGCTGGCCGCAGCCTGCTGCCCCTTTCTCCTCGCCACGCTCTGTTCCCGCTTCGTAGTGCGCTGAAAGGCAGCGGGACACCTCTGCTCACAGTCCCAGGGTAAAAGAGTGGAGCAGCATCTTCCCACAGCCCATCAGGAAAATAACTGTCTTGCTGGCAGCCAAGGCTAATATTAGATTTTTCCAGAAGGAAGTACAAGGGTCTCACAATAAAAAACATCCCTGGAAGAGTTTCCCCAGCAGCCTGCTGTAGCATGACCTGTTACCAGCATTCACGTTTCTGCCTCAGCCCCAGAGCCCCTCCAAGCAATTTCTCTGGGCATTTCTCATTCCCCCATGCCGCAGCAGCCAGCTGAAGATGCCACACAGCCACTCCTCACTTCCATCCATCATCCTTCTTCCTGGTCGCAGGTAATTATTTCCAGCTGTTAATTATCCAGGACCATCACACCTGACCCATATTGTTTGCCTTTCATTTGCACCTCACCCTGCGGAAAATAAACAAAGAAAAGGCTCCGAGAGGCACCGGTTATATGCCGTTGCTACAGAAAGAAGCAACCTGCCTGCTCAAAAGCTGCTTTTGTTGTTCGTTGCCGCAGTTTGTGTGGATTGCTATTCGTTTACGTGCCAGGTTGCATTTAAGGGGCAGCAGTGAGTTGAAGGCACAGACCTCCTGGAGCACGTATAGGTGTCCACAGCACTGGCTTGTTTTTGCCTCACTCTCTGCAGCACTTCCCAATTAGCATGTTTCGGCTCACTTCAGAAAGCCACATATCCTTGCTCAGAATGTGGCTGGCGACTCAAGGGGGCAGGAAGGTTTTACATTTCACTACTGAGACTCCCTGAGGTTTTACCAAGTACTCAATAAGTTATTTAGAAGGAAAACAAGAACCCGGCTGGGCTTCTCCTTTGTTTGGGTCCTGCTCTGGGCTCAGGCACCTGAGCTGGCAGCTGCATCTCTCTCTCTAATGGCACGAGGGAGAAGGGACGCTTGCGCTGCCGTCCCTGCTGGCGTATCCTGTTTCTGTAAGCTCGCATCCTGGAACTAGCCTAAGCTAGTCATCGCTGTGTTTTTCAAGGAAAAGAAAAAAGTCTGAACTTTGACATCAAAACCCCACTGGAAACCAGCCGTTGCCTAGAATGTAACCAAGCCCTTCAGCTC